>NW_026607449.1:0-26869 GCF_029890125.1 Rhinichthys klamathensis goyatoka
GTTTGTCTGGTGGTTATGTTACCCGCATACCGCCTCCCATGGCCGAAACTGGTATTATGACACCTCTCGAGCCGTGGCTAGTAATTTAGCATGCTAATTCAGGTTGATATCTCTGCAGCACTATAACTTGTCATTTTTTTAATGACATATTTCTTCTCATTCTTTTGATGCGTGTAGCTAATTTTTTGGATATTTTTACCTAAATTGTTACACATGGCACCTTTAAGTAATTAAGAGCGGCCAATTAACTGTTATTTAAACTGTTACATCATCACAGATATGTTTTGGTGATTTAAATTAATAGTGTCAGTTTTGCTGACTTAGCCAAAATGCATCTCTGGTCATTATGGAAAAATAACTGCACTTAATGCAGCTGAAATGTGTCCAAGCACAATCATTACAATCTCAATCATTTATTTTCCCAATACAGTTAACAACACATAACACACTCATAAGCAGACCATAAATTCACTCATTATGCCATAACACTATTACTTGTGGATGTAGATACATTTCACTAACATCAGCACATATATCAATATAATAGCACCGCTGCTAGCCGTAGTTTAGTGGGCATCAGAAAGCTGAATAGATGCTTGAATTAATATGTAAAAAAAAAAAAAATAATAATCCAGGGCTGGAAGTGACACACTTTTGTAGCCAAATCTGATACTTTTCTGGATTTTGCACTTGTTAGACGAGTTCACACCTCTCAAGTCTGTTGTAACATAATTTAATTACAGAAATGTTGTCAATTTGGCTCTTATGGATGGAGGAGACTTGAATATTCAGCATCAAGTCTAAATAATCTAAATGTTGTTACGGTTAAAGGTAAACTATGTCACTTTTTTCAATACATCATAAATGCTTCTTGCAAAACATGTTTTTGTCTTACCCTGATCCACTATCGTAAGCCTATTATAACTTATTAAGTCTATAAGTGTTCTTAGGTCTATTTTAGACCTGCCGGGATGTTTTCGTGGGAAATCATTTTCGTAAATGGAGAAAAGTTTCTCCGGCTACTTTGACGCGTGTGTGAGTGGCAGAGGTTAGTTGTCACAACGAGTAAGAAAGGTTGACATGGAGCAGCTCCAACCTCCGGGGAATCACCCGTTGCAAAAAAAAAAAAGTCTGCTGGCAAAAAGAGAATGTGAAAGGGCTAATAATGAAACAAGAATCAACATTGGCTTGGCTTTTCGGAGATGGCAAGAACTGATGGATTTGAAATGTTGTAAAATTGATGCAGAGAGTAAGGTATTTTATTATATATATGTGAGCAAGGTATTTTTTTGAACAGATACATTTCCATATGTAGTTAATTTATTGCAAAACATTATCTATTGTGAAGAGTACTTTTTTTAAATTATGGTTGTTGTAAGTGTTGTGCTGGAATGTTTTTTCAAGGAAGTACTGTGTCTATTAACGAGTAAAACTACAGTAATGTCTTCAGCTAGTCAGCTTGAGATCCTCTCCATCTAAACTGGTTATATCTCTTAAGCCTAGTAGTGAATGTTTTATGAGCAGAAGGATAACAATTCATCCGAAGCACAACCAAAACAATGTTCTTCATAGTGTACCCTTAACTAAAACTACAAATTTGTCTTTGGTAATTGAAATAAAGCTGATATAAAATAAAATGTAAACAATTGCATGAAAAAATAAAATTTAAAAATAAAATGAATAAGTTGAATTTGAAGTACTAAAATTACCAATAAAAATATTAAACAAAATGACAAAAGTACATAAGATGACTAAAACTTAAATTAAAATGAACACTGAAAATATAAAAACAAAAGCTAATTAAAAATACTACAATAGTATACACATAACACTAACATAACATTGCTATAGCGACTATCCCTAAATTTGTACCTTTCACAAAACTGCTCCTCTTCACTCTACTGAGTGCTTTTGATTCTGCAATAAATTATTTGGATGCTATTTGCGGTCCTTGTGGTGGGCGTTCTCTATCTGCTCTGTTTCTCAGAAAGGAGGTAAGCCTACCAGAGCAGATTCTGCTTCTCTTGCTACAGATGGCTCGAGAACTTAATTGATTTGATAAACTCTGTTCAAGTTGTTGTTTCTTTCAAATGCTGTGACAAGTGATTACTTGAGAAAACTCATTAACAGTCCTCTGAAATAAAGTCAGCCCCCTAGAGAGTTAGTAATTGCAGTGTTTTCTGCACCACCATTCAGTGGCAGCACTCCTGTGAATAGAAGGTGATGAAATAAAAAAAAGCCTGTTTACTGCAAAATAATGCTAAGACAATGCGTATTTATGTTCAAATCATGAACAAATGACTCTTAGTAACTAATTCTTTTAATGATTTGAAAATTAGAAAAAACAAGACCAAAAAGATTGGTTTGAATCAATCTGATGAATTAACTTGTCAGAGCTGTTACTGAAGTCATGTCCAACTTGAAATGAATCAAATATTGGCATTCTGTAGAAAACACTAGTTGGTTAGTTCAAATAAGGTATGTGACCTAACTTGCTGTTTAAATCTACAGTGTTCCCAATGGCGCCACCTGGCCAGTATAAATTTTTAGTAGCATCAGTTATGCATTTCATAAATAAGTCAAAAATATTCTTTAGTAAAAGAAGACGGGGAATTATGTGTCGTGACGTGCTTTTTAAGTGCCAAATGGTTACAGTATACTGTTACGGCAGCTTTTTGATGTGTCTTTGCCACGTTTTGACAAGCAGGGATGCAAACAGCGCACTTTTTGGCGCCTCCCGCTTTTTTTTACGTCAGTTTGGGAAACAAAGTCATCTGAAGTCATTCCATAGCTTAATGTGAGGGACAGAAGTCTATTTACATCATTAAAGTATACGGAAACTCGTTTTCCCTCCTCTGCGGCTGTCAATCATTCTCCATTCATACTCAAACAGCGCGCACGCCTCTTGGATGCACGGTAAAACTCTCTCCAATATGATATATTCACATTATAATGCATGATCTGTAGATAAAAGGCTGTAGATTTGCATAAAATTACTTTATTTTGTTGGAGTTTGTTGCTGTTTTTAAACGACTCACTACCGTGTGCTTGCTAGATCACACACATCACAAGGACTATGAATCGGCATCAAACGCACAATAACTGGAATTTAAAACTGTGAAACAAAGGAACAAATCACACTAGGATTTGTGCGCTCGACATTTCTTCGCTTTGTGACGTGAACTTTTAAATGCGCACTTATGCAGCGCAGCGCTGAAGTAATGTACTATTATTGTAAAGTGTTACCCATCATTTCTGCACCCGCGAATCCCGCTATACACGCTGTGCGCTCTGTTTTTCATGTTATCATGGGTTTGCGCACTGAAATATTATTAAAAGCCAATATATTTTGTCATACCTAGCCTGCTCAATACATTTAAAATAAGCATAATTTAATTGTATATTATTTCTTTGTAGTGTAGGCTTGTAGGCACCCCTACAATGCACTTCTAAATTCTTGACATTAATATATAAATATAAAATTGTGAAATGTATGATTGCCTGATTGAATTTTATAAGAGAACTAATAGTAATTTGTTTTTAATAACATATTTAGATTTTATAAAATTACTGTGCAGTTTTTTTTAAGAATTACTTTTTGCTGCTGATTTATACACTCATTAAGTTTATTAAAAATTCATAATACATTTATGTAATATTTGATGAAAAGGGTGAAAAGTAACGTTAGATGACTATGCTGAAACATTATATTGTTTTAACCGGACGTCCTGTAACTTACCCATTTCAATTACTCCGAAGCAGAAAAGTTAAAAGTGAACAACATGGTCCTTTCGAAACGGACAAACATGCCCGTACATGTTCCCTGATACACGGTCAAAGTCTACACGACATAACATTACATACTGTACAGATAAATAACACGGGAGGATCATGTGACACCTAAGTAACGTTGATAATATAAAGTGTAAACATTTAGACGGAATGCCTCGATAGCGATCTTCATTCTCTCTTATGATCGTATTTTACAATAAAATATGCAAATGTTTTTACAGTTGCACGCACACACATACTCCTCAAAATCCTTAGTTGACAACACTTGATTTGAACTATTATTTACATTGAACAAGCGCATCTGCACATCTCCATTAGATGTTTTCCAACTTCCCAGAAAGTTTTTGAACAGTCCAAATCACGAGCAGAGGTGGGGGTGTTTGGAAGAGTCCATTTCCAAAGGGGCTTTTTACTGTTTTATAACAAATAACATTATGTCCAGGAGAAGTTCGCGCACACACAAACACACCCCTACAATGTATTGGCTGTGGCAAGATCAGGGAGTTGTTTTTAATTAAAGAAAGTTTCGTTTTTCACATATATTTGAAAAGTTCACCATCACATTTATTTATTTTTTTAAAGCTGTAGTTAAAAGTTAAAAGTTAAAATACAAAGGTTGGTATTCGTACATTTTACTACGTTATGAGAAAATGTTAGAGAAAGTTATTGTGATGTCCATGTTAGAATTCACGAGAACTATTTTAACACTATTATTAGTTTCTAATTCATGTTGCAAGTGAGAGTGAATACAGCACCCTTATTAAAATTGTGTGTAAAGTAATGGAAATGTGGGAATGTTATTCCAGTGGGGTTTTTATTTATTATTATTTTTGGGTTGGTTCACAAGAAAGCCTTATCGTGTGCTTCACTTCAGTAAGTGAGGTTTTTGCATAAAGTTTTCCTTCTGTGTGCTTCAGGGTTTGATGAGTACCGGCGCCACCCTGTGGAAAATGCAATTCACTGCGCTTTTTTCAGACATCTGCACCTAGGAGCTGTAACTGAGGGTGCAAGGGTGAGTGATACTAAAGCAACATCACCTAGTAACGCTAATTCAATGCGATTAACGTTGAAGCTTCAACACTGAGTCAACATTCTTTCATTTTAATTTCATCCTATCTGGAACAGTGACTTCAAAGGGGAAAATACTAATCTGATTCTGTATAATATGCAATCACATTTATTTTTTCAGTGTCAATAACAATAAAAAAGGTAATGTGTAAAACACACAATAGTATAGCAATCAAGAACACCTGTTGACAGACACATAACAGAACTGTAATATAGGATAAGCACACATTCAAAGTATTCATTTTTCAAACAAAAAAGGTTAGAGGTCACCTTATTATTTTAAGTATTTGAATAGTCAACGAAGCAACAAACAAGTTTATAACTATTTACATGATTTTAAATCAGAAGAACGGTTGGTTGCACACGTATAATTGAAATCAAATAAAATATTAAACCTTCGACGGTTGAAATTGCACCCGTTTTGAAACGATTTAACAATAAATAAAAAACGTACTGTGTAAAAACACAATAGTATAGCAATTAAAACCACCTTTTGACCAATACAGTATACAACTGTAATAAATGATAAGCACACATATACACTGCAAAAAAAAAAGAAAGAAGATTTTCTTGTTCAGTATTTTTTTCTGGTTTCCAGTACAAATAGCTAAAAATTCAGATGAGTTTACGAGACGTTATTGTGTATTTTTGTATGTTTTTTGTATTAATGTGTCATGTATTTCATAAAAAAAAAAAAAAAAAATTTACTAAACGAGACAAAGATACCAAGCTAGAAAACGATTTTTTTTTTTGGCAGTGTATGCTAGAGAGGTCACGGATCTGCACCCTAAAAAAGTAAACTTCCAGAAAGCGCACGAGTGGAGGATCGGTGCATTGGAAGGCAGCCGGGAACCTTCGAGGTGCAGGAGAGCTGGCCAGGGCCACCTGTAATATGTACAAATGAAGAATAAGAGAAAAATTAGTGATGTGCAGACAAAATGTAAAGAAAACAGTCATTTGTTTAAGTAAACATTTACTTAAGTGTGCCGTTGCCTCTTGGACCGGAAGGCTCTCAGTGTCCTGGCTGGCATGTGCAGTTCCTGACACCTCTTCACATAGGCTCTGTACGCCTCGGCGTGACTCAGGGTCGGGTTCGCGAGGACCAGGTCCAGCTCAAATGGGCTCCACCGGCTCATCTGGTTGGCTGGCGTTGTGCACGTCTCTGCTCTATCTATGACCTGGGGTTCGTTGGTTTCTTGTTCCTCTGGCTCGGAGGTCTGGACGGGTGAGGGGGTACGAGGGCGCGGAGGTACGAACGCACTCTTTTTCGGCACCTGACGGACAGGCGGCACTTTGTATGTGATGCTGTCGTGCAGTCTGTGTGTGCGCGGTTGTTGTAATAATATTAGCGGTGACAGGATCTGCGCACTCTGCAGCTGCTTCTGCGTCAGGGGCAGATCACTGATCAGTTGGCCCAGTGCGCTGAAGGACACGTAATCCCCATTCATTATAAGGGCCAAAGATGTCATAAATGTTAGCACCAGGACTCTTTGCTCCCTGCTTAGCCTCGGCGGCAGCCTTCTCAAAGCCTCCTTCATCCACGGCATTCCGCTCTCCCTGTACCTCAGCAAGTTTTTTCCAAATGACAGATCGCGTTTCTGCACCGCTGCGCACACGTCACCCTCCAGAGCTGCCGCCTCCGCCGCGGGGCTAGCCGATGCCGTTGGAAGGTAGAGCTCGATGAAACTCTTTTTGTCCCACTTGACCTTAGGGTTGCGTGCCTCGTCCCAGAAGACGATGGAGGGGAAATACTTAAGAGGTTCAAGCCCCACGCTGATGCATTTTGCAGGGTCGTGTCCGTTGGCAATCATCATTTCGACGGCCCTCCCGAAGGTGTGGGGGTACCTGAACCCTTTTCGCACTGCGAGCTCCGCGGCGAAGTCAGTGGTCGTCCGACAGCCGACGAGCTTGCACATGATGTGCGGGAGTTCGGGCCCTTTGAGTGCGGCAATGCTTATACCCTCGTTACGTTCGTGGAGGTCGCACAAGAGGACCAGCACTGCCGCGTCCCCGACGACCGCAGCCGTGGCACCGAGCGACTCTGCAAATTGAAAAATCCGCTCCACCCTCAAACGCTGCGTCTCGTCAGTTATCCACTGGTCAAGTGGGGGGGGTGACTGTCCCACGCTGGCGTTCCCGATGGGCGCCAGGCCGAGGAACCCGCGCGCCTTGGAGATGCTGTCGGGGTGCGTGGTGTTTGTGCCGAGGCTGATCGAATATCTTAGTGAGCGCGGAGTGAGCGGCCTTCCGAAGAATAGTTCCTCTAGGGCCATCTTCATCTGGTAGGCCTCCCAGCTGTTCTCGTATCCTCCTTTCCCTGCGCGACGGGTCAACAGTCCTCGCAGGGTCGCGAACAGATACTCTGCCACAGGCCGCACCACGTGATACAGCCCGATTCCGCTCGCGTTGTTTTTAAACGGAACGAGCATAGGGGTGTGTTCGAGGAGACTGCGCAATGAGGGCATGTGGAAGTAGTGTTTTGGGTTGATCAGCAAGGGGATGGGGTTGGTAAAAAGGAAGACGGCCTCGATCCTGGCGTCGACCCTGCAGACAGTCTTCCTCGTCAGGTCCTCAAAGTGCGCCAGGTAGGTCTGCGCGTTGCTCAGTATCCTACGGGCGTGACCGGAATTGTGGAGGCCGCAGGTTGTTATGATGCGGCTGACGGGGTGCTTATCCGAGGTGGAGTGGACGTGGGGCGTGGCTGCGTAGAGCTGAATGAAATTAATGTCAGCGAAGTGAGTGGCGTAGCTAAACACGTCGCGCAGCGGACGCTCCACGGTCATGGAGTTCCCGTCTAGGTTGGTCTGAAAGTTGGCGGCCTCTGAGATGCCGTAGGCGGTGTACAACGTGCCTCGTTGTCCCACCACCTGGTGCAGCCCTAGTCTCGACCAGAGGAGTGCCGTCCTGTGGTCCTTTGCGGACACGGTGCAGGCCACGTGGCAGGTGACCGAGTGGATCCCCTCAACGCCCACCAACGCTCCGAGGTCGAGGGGCGAGCTGTCCTTCTGACCGAATCTCGAAATGAACAGCAGGATTTTTTGAGTGCGGTCGACGTCCACCTGACGGACGGCATCCATTAGGAGCCCGAGGATGAACTCTTTGTCCTGCTTTAGAATGTGCATCCTCTGCAGGCTATTGAGATTGGGTGGGGCGCTGCATGTCTTTTTGAGGTAGAGCCATGAGCTTTTTGGCAAAGGACGCGAGGACAGCGTTTATTACGCTCGCGGCGTTCGCCCTGGCAGACACCTGCGAATCGAACACGGGGTGAGGGTGTTGTGTGTCGGCGCTGATGCAGCACATGTTAAGCAGGTGGCCACCGTCAAGGAAGGATAAAGTGTGTCCGAATGTCTTGGCGAGAGCCGACACGCCCGCGCGGCTGTACTCAGTCAGGGGCAGGTGTTTTTTCAAGCTGTGCCAATGATTCTGAAGAGTTGCACCCACGACACGACCGAAAAATAGGTAATGCAAGTTTACCTTGAGCGTCGACAGGCTGCTCAGCTGTATCACCAGGCCGTCTACATCCAAGTCAAAGTTCAGCGTGTCGCGGCTCATGGTGGCCGTCGTGGGGAAAATGGGTATTCTGACGTCCTCGTCACGGAGGAATTTTTCGCAGTTGTCGTGCGCGTAGTACGCATCTGTGAGATTTGTGGCATTCTCCTCGCAGGCCCCGTGTAATCTGTCACCGAACAGGAAGTCCAGCTCCTCGTCCGTGTAGTCCATGGTCGGAGGCCTGCAGGTGTGCATGGAAACGGTGCGGTTAACATTTATTCATTTTTAGCTGACGCTTTTATCCAAAGCGACTTACAATTGCTATATATGTCAGAGGTCGCACGCCTCTGGAGCAACTAGGGGTTAAGTGTCTTGCTCAGGGACACATTGGTGTCTCACAGTGGATTCGAACCCGGGTCTCTCACACCAAAGGCATGTGTCTTATCCACTGCGCCATCACCACCCACTCGAGGTTAAGGCATACTCGACACAAAATCAAAAGACAAACAGGTGCAACATCATTTTAAAACAAAAACGTCTGTATGGCTTTCCGTCCGTTGTCAAACTTGAATGTTTTATTTTTAATTATTTAAAAAAAAAAGCCATTTCAAATGAATTTTTAATAAAATAATTAATAAAATACATTAATAATAAAATTATATTTTATTGAGAACACATCTTTGTCGATTTTTATAAATAAATAAAAAAGAGAGAGAGAAAAAAAAATGGGATTTGCTAACAGGTCATTCTATGGAAAGGTCAACTTTTCTGTCCCTAGCCTTAACAGAAATATTGCACTTAACAAAGACTTCAGATTGTATGCCAAATGTAACAATTTAGTCTCATCTGCTTAATTGTAGTTGAAGAATAATGATCTTTGGTCTTATGTGCGTCATTGGTGATTCATTGTGTCACTGGTCCTTTTTCTGTCACATTAAATACAATATCACATGTGACATGATGATAATTTTACATCCATTTAATTTTGCTACACTCAATCGTTAGGGCTTAAAGGATTGCATCATTTCTTGATTTTAACCGGTTTTCAAATATTTTCATCGGTATAGAAAAATAATGGTAGCACATATGAACCAACATCATTCAATCACACACTTTTAACAAACTTGATTAAAATAAATAAAAACACAATCTCCTTATTTGTTGCATTAATATTATTTTTCTGTACCCTCACTACATGTGCTTCAAAAAATGGAGATAAAAAAAAAAAACTTTAATATTGCCAAATTGGTACAGTAGCAACATTGACCCAAAAAAGGAACATTTAAATAAATACACACACAAAAAATATATATATATATATATATATATATTTATTTATTTATCTGTATTCATACAGCCAAATGAAATCTGATAATGTGGTCTAAGTAAAAATGTAAGAAAAATAAATGCATTTTAAGACATCTTGTCATTCCAAAATGGGGCGTTTCTGTAGAATGACCTTTATATGCTTATCATACCAATAAGCACATGGCAGGCCTATATGCTACATCAAAGCCACATCTACTCAATATGTCAATCGAAAAAAGAGAGATATTTTAGTAAAAACTCACCCAAATGTTTTATTATTTTGCTGCTCCGATGTGGGTTCTTGGAGACAAACTTTTGAAGTTTTTCGCCGATCGATCCATGATGATCTTCACGAGGCTTCTTGGGTGACAAATAATTGCCACAATATGTCTCGATCGCATTTAGTAAGTACAGTAAAACTTTCTAACGATCGAGAAAATCGAGTGCTCATAGGTGACCATCGTCCCATCACCCATTAAAAATGGCCTGTCACGAAGCAGGATCGCGACGAGTTATGTCTGACCACTTAGGAGAAATTTCCATCAAAATGTCATGAGTAGAGAAATGATTAAAAAAAAAAAATAGCCTACTGACTTCCGTCAGCTTATGTGATGCTATTCACTGTAAACCTAATGTATTCTAAAAACTTACTTTAAAACTAATCTTACTATATTCCCCCACGTATAATGTCAGCCTATACCTGTTTGCCGGAAGTGATTTCCTAACTAAAATATGTGCCGAAAAGCCGACACCAGGGTGTAACATCTGATAAACAAAAGCTTATACTTTAAAGATTGATTGCTGTTTGTGGAGTGTGTTATGTATTATGTGTAAGTGTATTATGACTTGAACTATCAAGTTATTATTTAAAGGGAAAAAGAGTGCTCAAAATGCCAAAACCAAGACGATGCGAGTTGTCGGATACTGTTCCAGCAAACCAAACCTGCCTGGAGGAAAAGGCCGCTGGTAGCACCGATAGTACTTCAGAAATATTGAAGGAACTAAAATTATTTCGAATTGAAACGGCTGAAAACTTTGGTGTGTTGAAGAAGGAGGTGAACGATATAAAACTGAACCTTGAAGAATTAAAAACAAGGGTGAATGACGCCGAACAAAGGATTGCAGACAACGAGGATCGAAACATGGATCTGACTAAGGTGTTGTTTCATCTAATGCGCAAACAAAAGTTTCTTGAGGAGAAGTGCGAGGGTCTGGAAGGCCGTTCACGGAGAAATAATTTAAGAATTTACTCTGTACCGGAGAAAACAGAAGGAAGCAATATGATGGAGTTTATAGAAAAGCTTATTCGTGAGCAGCTTAATATCCGGGAAGAGATTCACATTGAAAGGGCGCATCGCGCTGCAGCAACAGGTGTTTCCACGGGACGTGCCGTGGACTTTGCCAGATCAATCATCGTTTGTTTCCGTAGCTTTAAGGAGAAACAACAAGTGCTACAAGCTGCATGGTCTTCAAAGAACATTCGGATCAAGGATCAACGGATATATTTTGATGAGGATTACACCACTGACGTTTTTAAGGAGCGCGTAAAATACAGGAGTGCAAGGAAACAGCTCCAGGAGCGAAAAATCAAGTCTCGCATTCTGTACCCTGCAAAACTCATGCTGTTTTTACAGGATGGAAAGACCAAGATCTTTGAAAATCCACGAAGAGCAGCTGAGGGTCTAAAGGACTTTGGCATAACGATGGAAGTCCCAAAACAAGAGCCGGATTGGGATTCAGCGCTGCGGGCTGTAGGATGGCAGTCCCCCCGCAGTAGGAGCAAATATGCACCCTCTGGGGAAATAACAGCTAGCGTTGAATCTCTTCGACTTTCTTTGGATAGTTATGAAAACGATAAGACACACCATGAATAAGGTATGTGGAGACTGCATTGTGGCAAGCGCTAATTTGTATATTTCAGTGCAATGTCTGCTGCAGTGTGTGAACATATCCTTATACAAGCTGAGAGTTCAGAAGGATGTGCCTATGATCAAGATGAATTGGACTCGGAGTCAAATTTATTCCCAAATATAAATGATATATGTAAATACTATACAGACACCGAGAGTTTACTAGTAAGATTGAAACAGCTGGTTCCTTTTCTCTTATTCATTTGAATTGTAGAAGCCTATATTCCAATTTTAGTAAAATATATGATTATTTGAACACATTACAAAATAAATTTACTGTTATAGCTTTGTCGGAGACTTGGTTAACGGAGGAGAAAGGTGTGGAATTTCATTTTGAGGGTTATGAATTGTTTTATGTTAATCGTATTAATAAGAGAGGAGGGGGGGTTGCTTTATATGTTAGTAGTAATTTGAAATGTAAAACAATTGAGTGTATGACTAATGCTACAGAAGATTTAATGGAATGTTTAACTGTTGAAATTGAAATGAAGAAACAGAGGAATATTGTTGTTACATGTATATATAGAACTCCAGGGTCTAGCATTACATCATTTAATAATAAGCTGGAGCAATTATTATTTGGGATTAATGAAAATAAAGTGTCTATAATTTGCGGGGACTTTAATATAAATCTCTTGAATGTGTCTAATCATACTGGTAGTTTAGAGTTTCTTGATTTAATGTATAGCAGAAGCCTTTATCCCACCATTACAAGGCCTAGCCGAATAACTTCCAGTTGTGCAACATTAATTGACAACATTTTTTTAAATATAATTGATAAAACGGTTAAAAGTGGTCTTTTGATAAATGACACTACTGATCATTTACCGATATTTGTAACTTACCTCTGTGAAGTAAAAACAAATAAAGAAAAGTCTAGTAAAGTTATTAGGTTAAGAACAGAGGAAAGACGAAATAGATTTAGGGATGCTCTTATGAAAGAACAATGGGATGATGTTTATAGTACAAACAATGTTAATAAGGCTTATGAATTATTTGTTGAAAAGTATCTATGGTTATATAATAAAAATTGTCCTATAAAAACAATGAGAGCAAGAAATAATAAAAAACCTTGGTTAACGAAAGGTATATTGAAATCGTGTAAAAAGAAGAATAAGCTTTACCGGGATTTTGTAAAATATCGGACAGCTAATGCAGAAAAAATATATAAATCTTATAAAAATAAGCTGACTTCTATAATGAGACGTGCAAAGAAAGATTATTATATAAGCTTGTTGATAGATAATAAAAGTAATATTAAAAGAATGTGGAAAGTCTTAAGGGAGGTTATGGGCAGTGAAGTGAATTATTGTCAGCCATCATATTTAGTGAATGAACAGAATCTCGAGATAAGTGGTGGAAAAATGGCTGATGAATTTAATTCATTTTTCTGCAATGTTGGTCCAAATCTTGCCAAAACTATACCACTACATAATGAAAATAAAAGCTGGATAGGTGAAAGCAGAGTTATGCAATCTCTTTTTCTTGATGAAGTTAGTGAGAATGAAATTGTTTCTATTGTATCTAAATTAAAAAGTAAATATTCATGCGATAGTGATGGCTTAGATATGTATATTGTCAAAGAAACTATAAGTTGCATTAGTAGACCATTAAAATATATAATAAATTTGTCTTTTAATACAGGTTTCTTTCCAGAAAAAATGAAGGTGGCTAAAATTATTCCCTTATTTAAATCTGGTGATAGGCATAGTCTCACAAATTACAGGCCTATATCCTTGCTTTCCCAATTTTCAAAAATTCTTGAGAAGCTTTTTGTTAAAAAATTTGATTGTTTTCTTGAAAAAAATTATTTGATACACGATAATCAGTTTGGGTTTCGAAGCACCCGCTCAACAACTATGGCTTTGTTGAAAATCACAGAAGATATTACTACAGAATTGGGGAATAAAAATCATACGATTGGTGTTTTTATTGATCTTAAAAAGGCCTTCGACACTCTTGATCATGGTATATTGATATCTAAATTACAGACATATGGAATTAGAGGTGTAGTATTAAATTGGATTATTAGTTATTTAGCAAATAGACAACAATATGTAGAGTATATAGGCCATGAATCTAAGTTGGAACTCATACAGTGTGGAGTCCCTCAAGGTTCTGTGCTGGGGCCTAAATTATTTTCTTTATATATTAATGATCTCTGTGACGAATCAAAGATTTTACGTTTTGTTCTTTTTGCAGACGATACAAATTTTTTTGCATCGGGGAAAAACTTAAACGTACTAATGAAAACTATTGAACAAGAATTGGTCCTACTTCAGAAATGGTTTAATAAAAATAGACTGTCATTAAATTTAAGTAAAACAAAATTTATGTTGTTTACAAATCAAAAATGTTCTGAAAATGTTAGTTTGAGTTTTAATCGAATAACTATTGAGAGAGTGTCAGAATTTAGGTTTTTAGGTGTACTCATTGATGACAAATTTAAATGGAAGTCACATATAGCTTATGTAAGAAATAAAATTTGTAGAAACATTGCCGTTATGAGTAAAGTAAAGTTTATGTTAAATTATAAGGCAATGAGAATCCTATATTGTTCTTTTGTTTTGCCATATTTGATGTATTGTTTGGAGATTTGGGGGAATTCTTATTTTACAAATTTAGTGCCTTTATTTATTTTGCAAAAAAGGGCTTTAAGAATAATTCATGGAGTTGCTCCAAGAGAACACACTACAGGACTGTTTCTGGAGTCAGGACTACTCAAATTGAAGGATTTGGTTTCTTTACAAACTTTGTTGGTTGTTTATAAAGCTAAACACTGCCTGTTACCGCATGGACTGCAAACCCTTTTTACTTTAAATAGTGAGACAAGCAGAAGAAATAATGATTTCAAACAACCTTTTGCTGGAAATACCCTCAAACAAATGTGCGTTTCAGTTTCTGGTGTGAAAAGATGGAATCTTCTAGAAAATGATCTAAAACGTTGTTCAAATATCTTACAATTTAAAAATAATTATAAACAAAAGATACTTAATTTATATAAAGATGAATGTGAAAACTAATAAGAAAACTAATAAAATTATTACAACAATTATGGTTTCGGTGTTATTTTGGTTGTTGAACCTGCCATTATTACATCTTTGTTATTTTTGTTTGTTTAGTATTATGTAAGCAGAATTAGTATTAATAGATGATAAAAATAATAATAATAACAATAATAATAATAAACAAAGAGAGAAAAAATGTGTTATAATTGAAAGTAGATTATATCTGGTCTGGGCTATAGTCTGTATATGTATGTGTATATGTGTGTATATATATTTCCTTTTATTTCTTGGTGTTTGTCATTTTATGTCGGTGAGGTCATCTAATTTGTGAATCTTGTTTTTGTAGGAATGGGGTAGGAGTTTATAAGATTTTTTTCTTCATCCTACTCCTGTTCTTTTTGTCATGGAATGTACTTTTGTTGTGTTTGTTGGATTTGTTAGGTTGTTCTTGTGGTATTTTGTGTTGCATTACCATGAAAAGAGAATAGAACAATAAATGAAATGAAAAAAATGAAATGAAATATTTTAGTTACAACTAATAACTTTATTAATTCGGATTTATTTCTGTCAAATAAGTATTAACATGGTTATTATTAGCAGTTGTGTTTTGTCCTTATAAATTTCGAGTTATTTTAGTTATTACACCCCCCCTCCCCCTCCCCCTCCCCCCCTCTCTCTCTCTCTCTCTCTCTCTCTCTCTCTCTCTCCATCGACAGAAGAATGAGCCAGAGTTTGAAAGCACAAAGGTGAATATGTACAATATTTATGTATTTATTTATTTAAATTTTATCATGTCAGTTCATGTATATAATTTTTTTATAATATTGTTGCAATATTTATTCATGTATTTAATTAATTGTGATGGTTAATAAACATTAAATATTAATAAACTATTCAAATGTACATTCATTCATCTTATTATTTAGACACATATTAATATTGTGATTTCCCATTGATTAATGTTATTATTCACAAGAACTAGTTTAACCTCATTATTAGTTTTTAATTCATGTTGCAAGTGAGAGTGAATACAGCACCCGGGTTTGAATGGTGTGTTGTATCCAATGGAAATGTGAGAATGTTATTTCATTGTTATTTTATTTTGTGTATTTTTTTTTATTTATCAGAGCCTCATCGTGTGCTTCACTTCAGTAAGTGAGGTTTGACATAAAGTTTTTTTTCTTCTGTGTGCTTCAGGGTTTGATGAGTACCGTCGCCACCCTGTGGACAATGCAATTCACTGCTCTTTTTTAAGATATGTGCACCAGGAGCTGTCCTCCCTGTGCCCAAGGCGTCCGTCCCCACCACAAAAAAAAAAAAAAAAACACTCACTCACTCACTCACTCACTCACTCACTCATTCACTCTCGCACAAGCAACCCTGAGACAAAGGAGTGACAAACTGAGGTAAATTTCTAACACTTTTTTTTACATTTTCATAAATTTTCATTTAAAAATATATACAAACAGGAAAAGAATAAATAATAATTAAATAATTAAACAATCTATAACAATGGGAGAGAAAAAAACCACCTCTTATTCCCAAATATATAAATAAATAAATAAAAGCTCCATCTCTCTGGACACCACACCTGAAAGAGATAAAGACAAGAGTTGTGAGAACAAACACGTACCAAAAAGAATGTGATCAAGAGAGCAATGTAGTTTGATGAATACATACTTTGAGCATTTCTGATGCGTCAAGTCAGGTTTTTTTCCTTCCTTCCTTCACACAATGTGAGAGCTAAAGAGACAAGTGTCATATCATATGAACATTTTGAACAAATGCTAGTAAGTGAAAAATAAAATGAATTGAACATGCTTTGTAACACTACCTGACGTCAATCATTTCTTTTTTAGTCATCGTCCCTCAGAGGTTCCACAAACTTGAAGGTCCGGGTGAGCTAAGCCTATTCGTCCAGCCATGCCAGGTCCAGGCCTTCTCCGCGGAACGAGGTCCTCTTAACGCCGTAGTCAAGCTTAAGCTGAGTCTCGACATGTATGTCTTTCAACGCCTTGAATAGGATGACCTCCTTCTCCTGACCGTCGACGGACATCGAGCAGTAGAACGGCTTTACGTTGGCATTCTTTGAAGAATGATTTATTCTTCGGCCCACCGTGTCTGCCTCCGGGTGACATTCGCAGGGGAAGGTCTGGGCGTCTTTGCACATTTCTTGTTTACCATTGTTGTAAAAGAACATGTACCCAGGTTCCCCATGAAGCTCCTCCATGTTGGCCTTTCCCTCTGCGGCTGTAATAGTCTTTCCGTGATAGTCACAGACAATGTCTCCTTTTGCAAAGGGCCTTGTTGCAACCACTCCTATGACCAAGACGATATTAAGATGTTAATTACTCAGTGATATTAGCTATAAAAAAATAAAAAAATAAAAACGTATTGAAAACTTTTTGAAATTGTATTCGACATTAAGGGAAATCTTATGGAAATGAGGACATTTTTCAGCTGTAGATTCATTTTATAAATGTGTTGGCATCAATGAATTTTTTATTTTTTTATTCTTGATCTCAAATCAAAAGGTGTTCTCACCTAGACCTTGCTCTGTACCAAAGTCCTTCACTGCCAGGCCAGACCAGGATTGCTCACGCACACTCCGGATGGCAGCCGGGTCGGTTTCAACCTTGATCTTTGCCGCCGGTGTCCAGAGATCCAAGACCTCCTCGACCTTTGGGACGTTAGCCTTCCAGCCCTCCTGTTGGATTAGCCTTGCCACCTTGGCCACGGAAGGTTTCCTCAACGTGAAATTCGCTGAAATACAGAATTCAATATAACTTTACTACTTGAGTAAATGCAATAAATGTTGGACAATGCCGTACCGATTGTTTGGGGGACTTACACAGCAGAAACCGAACCCTTTTATTGTACTGGGCAATCCGCCACTTGTCATAGAGCGTGCGGTCCGAGGAAAATCCCGCTTTGACCCGTTGTTTTTTCTTAGGCGGCGTTCCGTCGATCAGGACCGGGAACGCTTTGAGGAAGCTGGACAAGGTGGTGGAAGGGGGTTCGACGGACATGCTTGGGCCAGCTACGTCCTGCGGGGCTGGTGAGGCGTCATCTTCCGGAGGAGGAGGGCTGTTAAAGAAAGGGAAATGAACACGAAGTATGACAAAAATGATCACAACTTGCTAAATTTGATGTGCCTGCTGCTTGTGTTTTTTTATTTTTTTTATTTTTTATTTTCTTTTAGATGAACAGACACACCTGGCCAAGGATTCCAGCAGCGTGGCCGCTTCCACCACATCCTGAGGCTGATAGTCATGATTGCTGGGCTGTCAGCTTCTTGGAGGCCATCCTAAAAACTGCCGCCCGCACGTCCTTGCTTCCGAAAGGTGACAGTTGGTACCTTTAGGAGAAAGTAAGGTGAGGTGAAACGTTCATGGCGTTTTGAATGTCAACAATTGTATCATGTGGTCTTTAGGTACGTACGTTTCGAGGAAACGGGTCATGTCTCGGGTGACGCTGTGGGTACTCTCACCGGAAGAACAGAGGAAGAAATTTTGTCTTGGTTTGTCCGGTAAAATGTGCCCAGGCCTGACCTTGGCGAAGTATGCCTGCAAAAACTGTTGTGTCCAAAGAGTTACTGTAGCATGTGTGGAAAGAGAAACCTTTTCACTTTTCAGTAAATCTCTACTTCAAGGGTTGTGTTTATGTAAGACTAACTTTTTAGTGCAAATTTTAATGCAAATATGACATTGTTTGAGATGTCTTTATGACACCATGACATACACCTTTACATCCTAACCTGTCAGTGTCTTTCTCATGACAACTTGAAATTATTAACACAACACAACCTGTCATAAAAGTGGCATAGCAGCTTAATTATCAAACTTAAGAAACCACTTTGCATTATCGGTTTAACATTACATGAAAATGTCAGGTGGTTGGTTATTTTTTCAAACCATACTAAAACTTACTGCTTCATCTTCCTCTGACAAGACAATGCGCATTTTGCCAGTTTCGTTCCTCTTGACGCCCATGACAGCACGTCCGCCGTGATGAACCCTGTTCAGCCACTCCGAGTCCTGTACCCAAAAAATTGAGACGCGTGAGGCGAGTTATGTACCCATACGCATGTATGTTATATGTCTATGTAAATATATCATGTCACAAGTTCATTTTTATTTACCGTAAAGGCTTCCACTTCTTTTGGCCGCTGCACATGACGGAAGACCAGGAGTGCCTCACACCAGTATCGGTATCTGGTCTTATCTGTGTCGGAGAGCTCGACGTCCGTCTCCAGGTCCCTTTTCATTTGATCAAAGTCCGGCCTTGCCACTCTCAAGACCTCCTGGCATTCTGCGATGCTGGGATGGTCGTCAGCGGATGGTCTGTGTTTGGGATTACAAACATGTCAAACAGGACGGCTCACCTTGTGACCATGCTAGTCGAGACGAGTGCACGCGCATTGTTACATTATATAACAAAAATAAATAAATAAATAAAAACACTGATACTGCAAACTGAATGTGTGAATCATCAACTTTACTGTATCCAATGTTCTGCTGCAAAATGAACAATTGTGATCAATAATAGCACTTACATTGTGTCCAGACCAGACGGGACGCCAGCCTCCTCTGCTGATGCTCCTGTGTCCGCGTGGGACTCCTGGGGCATGCTGTTCACGAAGAACCCCATTTTAAGGAGCTCTTCAATAATGGTCTGCTTATAACGTGGGTCTGGCAAGAGGTCGCTGATGTGTTTAAAGTCCCATGTCCTACTTTTTAAAGTCCATTCCTTCATCGAAGTTTTTGCCTTTCTAACCTCCAATTGTATTTCCTGGTGCGTACTTTTTTTCATGCACTTTCTGCCCAAATGTACAGATAGGTTGTCTTGTGGTGTTCTGCAAATTAGGCAGTACACAATTCGCCGATCAGCTTTCCTAAAAAGAGGTGTGTGGTGATGGAGAGAGAAACATGACATGAAATAAAGCATTTCAACAACGATTTTTATGTAATGCGACATGAGTTATTTATTATACTTGATGTTTTATGTCTCTATCCTGTTATAACAATGCAATTAGAGAGTGATAGAGAAATATTCTAAACTTTGAAGTTTAGATGAATAGAACTAAATAAAGTTAGTTTTCCAGTACATAATTTAGATTTTTTTTTTTTAAAGGTTTAGAATTTTGATTTATTTTATTGACTGGAAAATGAGTCAATGAATTTGAAATGGTACATGAAATGGCAGCTAACAGAGTCTGATGAGCCTCTCCAACTATTAAAATTTAAACCTTAACCTTTGAATGAAAAAGGATGGGGTAAGACAAAAGAAACAAAAAATAAAAATGAAATATATTTTTCTGTGGGATGCATGTGCTAAACCTGTTACTTTCTAGGTCTATCCATTTTGCAGAGTACAAAATGGGGGAGGGGAGGGCGGGGCACAACCTAACGCACTTTGGTTTTGGCTCAATTAATTAAATAATTCAGTTAGAATATTATTATTTTTTTACACAAGCAACATACACATCTCTGCTACAAATGAACACTTACATTTTTTTGTATCTAGGTCCTACCATTTTCGTACAGTTGTACTGAAAGTGACAGAGGTGCAAATGTTACAACTTACCCCATATGCGTGGTTAATTGTAACAGACAGAGTCATCTGTACATCTGTAACAGCATGTCTAACCTTGATCTAACTCTAATCTAGCATTGATCTGTACTTAAAAGATGACTGTATTGTGAAATTATAGGCATGCAAATTCGGCCATTATCCAGTTCACCAAGGATCAGTTTGTAAATTTAAATTTGCACACGTGTGGCTAACTAGAACCAAAAAACATTAATAAGAGTTACAGTAAAGAAAAGAAAGAAATCATACTTTACTTTAAGTTTGCGGTCAGTAAGATTTTTAATGTTTTTAAAAGAAGTATGTGTTTCGTTGAGAGCACAGTTTGAGTTTCTTTAAGCAACAACTTGGTTAATCTAGGTCCAGAAAAAAAGAAACAGTAGTTCATGCTTTATTACACGTCACTTACAAATTAATAGTTGTAGTTTGTATGAGTTTGCCTGAGTTTTTAGATGTTTGGACTAAGCCTTTGAAAGCCTTTGTAACTCTAACAGTAACTGTTTGAACATTTTGACAACAAGTTTCTTAACAGTTTCAGAAGTTAATCAGTTCTGAAAACAAAACACAAAATTACCTCTTCTCAGCTTGTTTATCCATGGCAAAAAAGTAATGTATGAAAGTTATCCAAGTAAGATGTAATGTCAGTTCTTAGAGAAAGTTGTTACTTCTTTTTTAATTATGTTTTTTTTACAGACCTAAAACCATGATGCTTCAAAGTATGGAATATAAGTTTTTGAACATTTATAAATTTGTGTGTTGCAAAAGCAGAAGTCTATTTTCTTTAAATAAAGATTTACCTTTTTATTTTCTTTAGGGCTGTCAAATGATTAATCACGATTAATCCCATCCAAAATAAAAGTTTTTTTACATAATATATGTGGGTGCACTGTGTTTAATTATTTTGTATATATATAAATACACACACATGCATGTATATTTAAGAAAAAAATATTTTTTATATATAAAATATTTATATTTATATATAATATAAATTATATATAAATCTATATACAGTATATACATGAAAATATTTCTTAAATATATACAAGCATGTGTGTGTATTTATATATATAAAATAATTATACACAGTGTACCCACATATATTATGTAAAAAAACTTTTATTTTGGATGTGATTAATCGTGATTAATCATTTGACAGCCCTAATTTTCTTTAAATCAGTCTGATGACATGCATTATTTCTGTGATTAATTGATTAGTAATGTTGCGAGGGGTTTCCTCACACCAGTAAAAGCACTTTAGGTGTGTTTGTGACAAACACATTGTATTTATTAGACTTTTTAAATGTATTTAACATTTTAAATGTTTTTCTTCTGACCAACTTACATTTCATATGAATTACCTGAGGCGTTTAACAACCACATATAGGGAATGCATGTTGATTAGTACACTGTACCGCTACCACCACTAGTATTCTGAGGAAATATCGGTTACTTACTTGGGATAATCTCATTAAATTCAAAAACATTTGTTTAATTTATAAAATCAGACATGGTCTAGCACCTTCTCCACTATGTGACTCCACTACCGATGAAAATTAGCACTTTTGAGCTAACTCGGGTACATTTACTTTGTTTTAATGTTGATTAATGTACACTGTCCACTAGTGCAAACATGCAATGTTCGAGAAAAGCTCATATTGGTGTAATCTTTGAGAGGTCTCACCCACAAACGTAAAACTTTGTGTTGGGATGACCCAGGCATAGCTTTACTAAAATAAAACTTTATGGAAGTCATTTTCAAACTGTGAGTATGCTTCAACGTGTAACTATACCATATTTTATATATTATGGTTCCATGTACTTTAAAGTCTTTGTTTGTTTGTTATTAACTAATACTTTTTATTTTTTAACTAACACTTCAACATCCTACACAAATTAAAGAATATGAGCTAAGAATGTTCTCTAACCCCAAATAAACAGATAATGGAATGTTTGCAATCTACAATGTGTTAGATATTACCCAGTATGTGTGTAAATAGTTGTGCTTAAATCTTTGGGTGTAGTTTACACACCAACATATCTTGTCACCGCAGTGATGCAAAGTTCCACACTCTTGTAAAGCCTAGACTAACTTTAAAACATAATCTTTATACAGAAATCACACGTGTCCAAAACAAACATTCAAGATTCAAAAAGACCAAATCACTAAGAAAAGAGGGATGGAAAGCATTGTTTATAAGAAATACACAAAAGTTTGCAAATGACGGTTTATCACTAGTTTTTAGTCATCTTGCTCAGATAGCAGATGACACCGTTCACATCTTGTTTCTCGGATTGTACGTGTTTTAGGTGAAAACTTTTCTTTGAGAGCTGTCAACATTCAGTGGTTATAGGAATACATTAAGAATTTAAGCGATAATCTTTCTGTTTGAGAATCTTTGACTATGACTATCCCTCTATCTATGATGCTGAATCACACAAAGTATTAACACGAAAAGTAAGTGCATGCTGTTTTACATTTAAACTATTAGAATCACATCTGACTATTGCACTGAGAGATGTACTCATTAAAGCTTGAGTTAAGTTAAAACCAGACGTATCTTCATATCTGTTGTGCCAGACACAAATTGTTCTAACAAATCTTTTGTTTTGTTTTATAAATACACTTTTCTTATTTCTACAAATATCATTTCTATATCAATATCAATTTTTTTTTAAGAAAAAGCAGTGTTTTAAAATACAGATGTTTTTTCTTTTGACACAACCTACAATTCTAGTGATCTCACCCCCAGTGGTGTTTAACATCCAAGAGCTGAAGAAGCAGTTCTTTATGCAAAAAAGCAAATTAATTAAAAAACAACAACAATACAAATAGTTTAAGTTGACATGAACAAAACACCCCCAGATCATCCCATAAGTTATAGTAAACATTTACAATGTGTAATTCTGTCAGTTTGACATGATGACCACATTATTGTAATGCAAACACATTTGAGAGTTAACGTTACCTATCCTTGTAAAGGCTATGGATAAAATTCAAGTATAATCTTTATGCAACAATCACGCTTCCACAATTTACTACAAAAGTGTACACTGTGTATAAGAAAAGAGACATTTGACATGAGCACTGTGCATTTGTACTAGAAGGTGGTAATTTTGGACACACAACAGTGGGGCTAGGGAGGATCCCAATCGCAGTCCTGTCCTGGTAGAGCCATGAAATCTTAATTATTTTAACATAAAAATGAGTTTGACTAATGCATTGGGCTGGTTTAGGGCCTAAACAACTGAATACAGTTAATTTGTACTTAATTGAGATAGTAACGAATTAGGAAATGTTGAATGATTCCTCCTCACAAGCTACTACTCCAATTGAAGAGTCAAGCACTGGTGAAGATTCATTCATTAGTGACATTGATGATTGCATCACCAGCAATAACTCCACACTAAAAACCACTGCTGCAAGGAGCTCAGCTTTGGTCATGTCAAAGAGAAGTCAAGCCTCATCCAGTGTGCCAAGTCAAACCTCATCCAGTGTGCCAAATCAAGCCTCATCCAGTGTGCCAAGACAAGCCTCATCCAGTGTGCCAAGTCAAGCCTGATCCAGTGTGCCAAGTCAAGCCTCACCCAGTGTGTCAAGTCGAGCATTATTTTCTGCATCAGAGAGTGGGTCCTCCCCTTTAGCCAGGGAAAATAATAGCTGGCATTACAGCTTTGATATACCATGGGGTAAGTTGCCCTCAATTACAAGACAGGTATTAGATGATGAGCAGAGGCCATCTGCAGCACAGAGAAGAGAGATTGTAAGGATTGTGGTGGCTGAAGTTGTCACGGTGTGCAAGAAACCTGGAAAGAGGCACATTGCTGAAATAGCAAGGAAGATGGTTATTCACTACCCCAAATCCTTTCGAGATGAGATCGAGGGCCAGGTTGTCGGCACTGGGTACGACTCTCTTGTGAAACAGTTAATGTCTCGTATCGATAATTTTAGACGACTCCAAGCTCCTACCAAGAAAAGGTTTTCTGAAAGTGGCAGCCCTGAGAACGTAAAGAAAGGGCGTAAATATGCATATGGCTGCATTAATCCTGACCCAGAGCTTCCTACTGGTGTAACAAAACAACTGCAAGAGCAAAAACAAGAAGAGCTAATAAATATGTATAAAAACAAAGATAAAGATGAAAAGAAAATGGAAAAATGTATGTTGGAGACATTTCCCTCACAGAGAAGAGACATATTATCAGGACTGAAGGAGACCGAAGAGATATTTAAGGTGTGGCCTTTCCTGTTCCAGGAATTTGGAATGAGGCTTCATTTCAGAGAACTAACAGGTATCCAGATTGATAACACCTTTGAAGAGTCCACAGCTTCCAAGATCAGGAGAATCCTGCGGTACTTTCAGTTTGGCCAAACTGATCCATCAAGCAGAGTAGGCACTGTTCTTAACCAAACTCTGGAAGGAGGTGATGAAACTTGTGCAGCTATTCTGATGCTTCTAGCCCATTTCAAAGAGCAACAAGACAAGATGTTTCTAATTGTCGATGACACTGCCATTGCAACTGATGTTGACACCACTAAGCTTCCATGGAACCCCATTGTGGTTTGTGGTAGGTTATGCAAATAACTTGTTGGTGGTTCAATTACTTATTTTAAAATTATTTACACAAGTAACTGGCCAAGAAGAGAGTATTGTACAATGCTAAACAAATGTCTTGAGCGAAAGAAATCATGTAACAGAATTATTTTCAATTCAGTTTGAATTGTTTACAACCCGAACTCCGGAAAAGTTGGGACGTTTTTTAAATTTGAATAAAATGAAAACTATAAGACTTTCAAATCACATGAGCCAATATTTTATTCACAATAGAACATAGATAACATAACAAATGTTTAAACTGAGAAAATTTACACTTTTATCCAATAAATGAGCCCATTTCAAATTTGATGCCTGCTACAGGTCTCAAAATAGTTGGGACGGGGGCACGTTTACCATGGTGTAACATCTCCTGTTTGAAGACGTCTGGGCATCGAGTTTATGAGTGTCTGGAGTTTTGGTGTTGGAATTTGGTCCCATTCTTGCCTTATATACGTAGGTTTCCAGCTGCTGAAGTGTTCGTGGTCGTCTTTGACGCATTTTTCGTTTAATGATGCGCCAAATGTTCTCTATAGGTGAAAGATCTGGACTGCAGGCAGGCCAATTCAACACCCGGACTCTTCTATGATGTAGCCATGCTGTTGTAATAGCTGCAGTATGTGGTTTTGCATTGTCCTGCTGAAATACACAAGGCCTTCCCTGAAATAGACGTCGTCTGGAGGGGAGCATATGTTGCTCTAAAACCTTTATATAGCTTTCAGCATTCATAGTGACTTCCAAAACATGCAAGCTGCCCATACCGTATGCACTTATGCACCCCCATACCATCAGAGATGCTGGCTTTTGAACTGAACGCTGATAACACGATGGAAGGTCTCTCTCTTCTTTTGCCCGGAGGACACGGCGTCCGTGATTTCCAACAAGAATGTCAAATTTGGACTCGTCGGACCATAGAATACTTTTCCACTTTGAAATAGTCCATTTTAAATGAGCCTTGGCCCACAGGACACGACGGCGCTTCTGGACCATGTTCACATATGGCTTCCTTTTTGCATGATAGAGCTTTAGTTGGCACCTGGAGATGGCACGGCGGATTGTGTTTACCGACAGTGGTTTCTGGAAGTATTCCTGGGAAAAGTGGATTTCTGGGGGTGAAACCCCATAGACTCCCATTCATTCTGCACTCGCCTGCGAGCGCCCCCGCATGGACTGCAGCCAGTCCAGAAACCGGAAGTAACCAGACAGTAACCAGACAGTGCCAATTCTCTTCAATTAAACATTCTCTGATAGTAGCGCGATTGGCGGGCGAACAAACGGTCAACTGCGGTCGCTTGCGGTGCACTACTGCCACCAACTGGACTGGAGTGGGGACTTTAACCACCTTCTGTTTCAACTGAAATGCTTTCATACAACATAGCTACTGAAATGCTTTTCAGTTGTGTGTGTGAGCGTTTCAGTTGTGTGTGTGAGAGCGTTTCACTTGTGTGTGTGAGCGTGTTTCAGTTGTGTGTGTGAGAGCATTTCACTTGTGTGTGTGAGCGTAATAATTTCAGTTGTATGTATGAGAGCGTTTCAGTTGTGTGTGAGAGAGCATTTAATAATAATAATAATAATAATTCATTACATTTATATAGCGCTTTTCTAGGCACTCAAAGCGCTTCACATGGAAGGGTGGAATCTCCTCAACCACCACCAATGTGCAGCATCCACTTGGATGATGCGACGGCAGCCATATTGCGCCAGAACGCTCACCACACACCAGCTTACTGGTGGAGAGGAGACAGAGTGATGAAGCCAATCAGTGTATATATATATATATGGGGATGATTAGGAGGCCATGATGGACAGAGGCCACTGGGCAAATTTGGCCAGGATGCCGGGGTTACACCCCTACTCTTTCGAAAGACATCCTGGGATTTTTAATGACCACAGAGAGTCAGGACCTCGGTTTAACGTCTCATCTGAAGGACGGTGCTCTTTAACAGTATAGTGTCCCCGTCACTATACTGGGGCGTTAGGACCCACACAGACCACAGGGTGAGCACCCCCTGCTGGCCTCACTAACACCTCTTCCAGCAGCAACCTGGTTTTCTCAGAAGGTCTCCCATCCAGGTACTAACCAGGCTCAGCCCTGCTTAGCTTCAGTGGGCAA
>NW_026607450.1:0-43910 GCF_029890125.1 Rhinichthys klamathensis goyatoka
GTGTGTGTGCGCGCGCGCGCATTTGTGTGTGTGTAACTGGTGTCCTTCATATCGGGTCAATAACAGGAGGACTGTAAGTCTATTTACAGCACTGGATTACGAGACCTGTCACAGATCTTATTGTATATTTGGCTGGCTGAATTTTACGGGAATGAACTCATATCACACACACACACACACACACACACACACTAAAACCAGTGTTAGGGAAGCTACAAGCTACTCATAATTTGAAGTATAGTTAAATTTACATTCAAGCCATTTTTTATGTGACAAACTGCTATAGCAAAGAGTAGCTAACTATATTGAAGCGAATGAGGGATAATACAGTATCTTGATGTATGTAGCAATCAGAGGATATTTACATTAAATTTTTTATTTTCTGACATAACATAAGTATCTAAATTAAGGTGACAGCATTCTTTGACATTAAATAAAACAATAATTTTCATTACTGAAAAAAGATTTCAGAAACAGTTGAAAAAAATATTTTTGTTGCATAAAAAAAGAGAGAAAGAAATAGGAACAAAATCCCTTTCAATTGTTCCAAAGTAAAATCATCATTTTTAAATGCTGGTAAATGGTTAATAATAATATTATTGTTTGAATCCAAAGACCCATTATTTATTTATTATTTATAAAAAAAAATTGCAACAAACACCACAAATTTTACAAGAATAAAAAACAATAAACACAATATTCTAAGAGGGTTACAATATATGAAATTATGAAGCTAACTAAAGTGTATTATAAGTATAATCTAAATACACTATACACTTTTTTAAGTTTAAGAAGTACATTTTACTTTAAGAAGTACATTTTACAAGAAAACATTATTTCAGTCTCTCTGCTTAATTTGTTACTTGCCATTTCTTTGTAAAATTTGCTTAAATCCTACACCCATTTTTTTTTACACACTTTGAGAATTACATCACTTCCTGTTGCCTGCATGCTGACTGTAGCCTCCGTAGACCTTTATTGATCATTCTTTTATTTTATTCTTACCAGTTAGCATGTGTAAAAGAGACAGCGGACTATCTGAATGTTCAGTTTAGGTTACTTCCAACACTGATTACGACGAGCGTTGCAAATGGAGTTCAGTGAAAGTGTGTCGTCATCAGCGGCGCGGAGGTGTGTGGTTTCAGAGGGAGTTGTGCTGAGGTGTTTGGTAACAGTGAGATTAGGAGATGACAGCGTCAGAGGGCATTATTTGCCGTCTGTGGCCCAGACAGATGCCAGAGGCCCACACGCTGAGCAATTAAAGCCTAATTACATTCACACGATTAGATCAGCGCCACCGTCGTGTCTGAGACACGCTCCCACGCACAGTAACGTGCTCACACACACAAACACACACAAACACAGGCGCCAAGGTGCCTTTCAGTTGGGTATATCGCTGCTGAATTGGATGCCAATATCTAAATATCTCCTACAGGGGAAATATGAGTCTTTGCCTCATTCTGCCATACATGGTTTTCTCGGGACACTGATATGTTGTTTTCATAGGATAAGACAATGAACCCTGGGGAGAGGCTTGCTGCTTTTTCAAATGGTGACAAGCACACTACACACTTAGCCTACTATTTTAGCATCAATACTATAATCATTTTTATTAATTACATTTTTCCTTGGCAAGTGACTAAAAGTTAAGTTAATGTTTATTTTATTTCAAAATGTTTTTTATGGTTTTAGTTTTATTTAACTATAATAACCCTGGCTCTACACGGCATTTTAATCTCCTAAGTCGATTTTTACTGCATGAACTTTTAATAATTATGAATCTCAAACGTCTATAAAAAACGTTAAAATATCATACTGACATTTTCAGTGATGCTGTATGTCAAGGACACAACGAGGTCACATTAAACCTGAAATGGACTCTCACACCAAGCTCATTATGGACTACAGGATTTTTCAAATTTGATATACTATCTAGACAAACTACATCACAAATCTCCCTCTCCAGACCATTTATTGAATCTAAGCTTAAAAAAAAAAAAAAAAAAACATTCATCATGATGATGATATCAGAATCATGAGCACATTTACATATGACCGGTCACATTTACATGTTAACGGCTATTTAATATTCAGCAGCTCGGCGTGGGCGTCGTTCATTTCCCATCACACATGTGAAGAGTTTAGCCAATCACAACAGAGGTCAGCAGCAAAAAAAGCCTGTTTAATTCCCAGGTCAGAGAGGGCGGAAAACAACCACGAAACACTAAATTACAACTTTTTTTCTAGTGAAAGAAAACTTGACTAACATAAGTGGAGTTTAGGGGGGAAACAAATCAAATGCTACAAAAGTGTTTAATACGAGGCCTTTAAATGATGCAAAAATGCCTTTGATGCTCGTTTTCCTCATGCTGGGTTAAAAAGACATCAAACTGAATCTGTAGCAGAGCACAGGAACCATGGGGTGAAATAAAGTCAGAGAAGCACAGAAGAATCTTTCAGACTGGGCAGAACGTGTTTTTGGAAAGCTCATTCTGTCTCAGTGTCATCAGGGATTTGATCTATCTATCTCCCATCTGTCCGTTCGTCTATCAGTCTATCGATCGACTGCTTAGAGCACACTATCCCTTCACAGATGCTAGTATGCACTGAATTTGTCCACAAGCTCATACAGTTTGCTGTCTAGTTTTCAGATGTTTTGTACGGGAACAGGTAAACCGGCCAGTGTTTTTGAGAAAACAAGTGTTTATCTACAACTTGCTTTATCGCTCTGAAATTTAACCCAAAGCCCCAATGAAATAAACCATCAAACTGTCCTCATATCAGCAGTGAATGACCATGAGCCAGGACTGATAAGCACAGAGTTTGCTGCGTCTGCAGAAACAGGAGAGAGAGAGAGAGAGAGAGCAGTGTGTGACTCGGCTCGCAGGAAACACCAATGCTGCGGTTTGATGCTGATCATCAGAGACAGATCAGAATGAAACTGATGGGGACAGGCCGTGCCGGACACACATGTGTGCGTGTGAGTGTGTGCCGGTCACGTCTCCGCCTGAGTGAAGACATGCTGTCCGCTGATGTTAATGGCGATCCGTCGTCAGGGCTGGGCGGACGGCCAAAGGCATTAAGCGGAATCGAATTCCTCCAAACTAGCTTTAATCAGCAGGATTTTAAGGTTAGAATTACTCTCTCTCTCTCTCTCTCTCTCTCTCTCTCTCTCTCTCTCTCTCTCTCTCTCTCTCTCTGAGCCAAGGTTAAAGCACACAAGAGTCAGTGGCTGGAAAAAGAGATGACGTCATGGTAGTGTGTGTGTGTGTTGTCTTTCTTTTCTAGAATGTCTTTCAAATTCCAATTCCAATTGCAGAATTTGAAAGCCAGCAAACAGGACTCTGAATTACAACACATACACACATTTGAATTTCTTATAGATAAAAAAATGATATATATTATTTAGAAAGTTTAATTGGTAACACTTGAAGCCTTTAAAGTATTTGAATGCATTCATTATGCCTTGTAATGCTCCTTATAATGCATTGAATGCTCTCATGAATAATTGTAACCACAGTAATAATACATTATGTTACACCTTTGGAAAGTATAATGCAAAACACATGACAAAAAACAAGGAATCTGAAAATATTATAATGCATTTTAACTTTGGTTACAATTATTTATGAAAAAATACAATGCATTATAATACCTTTATATTGCATTATGCACAAAGGCTTCAAGTAAACTGTAATAGTTTAATTTCTTATAGATAGATATATTAAAATATTGTTTCCCATGATGCATCAGTGCGTTACATTTCAATTTAACTTCCAATTCTGCTTCAATTCAAATTCCGACTCATGAAGAAGAATTCAACAGTTCAGAATTTTGCACAACCATAGTGTAGAATAAAACACAATATGTAGGTATATTTAGTAATAATAATATTAGTATTAGTTGGGATGTATTACTTATCAAAAACAAAAGTATTCAACTATGACATCATATCCAGGAGGTTTTGCATGTGATTTTAAAGGCAAGTCTAGTGTGAGCGCTAGTGTGCCATTCCTGCACCCCTATAGCAGCAAACAAAACTGCCAAAATAAAGACCATTTTCTGCTTCTGTATAGTACACAGCCCTGCCCCAAACATGCCATGGGCTTGAGCCAATATTGTACTAACTCAATTCAAAGAAAAAGAGTGCAATTCCATTTTATGCAGAAATGATACACTTTTCCTTTAAATTCTGTCGATTTACCCTTATAATCAAAATATGATCAAATCGGCAGACAGCATCTTGAGTGTACGAGTTACTAAAGCATATTGACATGTTTGTGTTTTTGAAAAGCCGGACCTTTCATGCATCCTGTGCGGACACCCGAACACTGAACTCTCCAAAAACATCGCCGGGAGAAAGACAGAACAGAGAGCACCGGGATGAGAGAAAGCCCGAGGCGCTGTACTCATGTAAACACTTCTGTGATTAGAAAGGGAACTGTCCATTTCCTAAGGACGCCAGTCAGAAAAACCTCGGCTTACAACAATCATTTTATCCCGGGGAAATTGCATTGGAGCCTCGAGCGCTGAATACTCGCATTCAAAACATCCTCTGGCTAAAAATCCTTCAGTCTGTCAAGCGCGCCTCTCCTTTATCTAATCGTACAGATGCACTCTTCTCTTCCTTTTCCTCCCTCTTTCTCTTATCTCCCCGCCGAGGGTGGATTTTTATCGTCCGGTGATAAGGGTCATCCTGAGGCGGGTGTGATTGGAGGCAGTGGAAGGGGTGAGGTAGAGCCATTGAGAGTCTGAAGAGGCAGCAAACCGAATCCCTGCTGATTGTGCTGACACACAGTTAGCACCTGAGGGCCCGCGACTCCGAGGAGACTACTGATGAAGAAGGACAGATACACCTTTCTTTCTCTTCTCTTTTCATGCCCACTACCGATTCAAACGTCCCCAGGACAGTTAGCCACAGCTCAGGCTTTGCAAGGCAATGCGCACATCTCCTCTTGGGACACGTGGGGTCAGTTGGGTCTGGATGGACGATTAACCTTTGGTAAGAATGATGATGAGCTAAAGCATGGAAACACACACCACGAGAGCCACAATAGTTTGTTTACCACACACGATTAAAGGATTATTTCACCCCGCAATCCTCCTGTGTAACACAGAAGCATAATATTCACTCTGCTTTTTACCATTTAAAAAAAACAATTATTACAATTATCTATCTATCTATCTATCTATCTATCTATCTATCTATCTATCTATCTATCTATCTATCTATCTATCTATCTATCTATCTATCTATCTATCTATCTATCTATCTATCCATCCATCCATCCATCCATCTATCATCCATCCCCAGGATCTATCTATCCATCCATCCATCTATCCATCCATCCATCCATCCATCTATCATCCATCCCCAGGATCTATCTATCCATCCATCCATCCCCAGGATCCATCCATCCATCTATCATCCATCCCCAGGATCTATCTATCTATCTATCCATCCATCTATCATCCATCCCTAGGATCTATCTATCCATCCATCCATCCCCAGGATCCATCCATCCAATCTATCTATCTATCTATCTATCTATCTATCTATCTATCTATCTATCTATCTATCTATCTATCTATCTATCTATCTATCTATCTATCTATCTATCTATCTATCTATCTATCTATCTATCTGTCTGTCTGTCTGTCTGTCTGTCTGTCTGTCTGTCTGTCTGTCTGTCTGTCTGTCTGTCTGTCTGTCTGTCTGTCTGTCAGTCCGTCCGTCCGTCCGTCCATCCATATATATATATATATATATATAAAAACATTGTGTTTAAATGTATGGTTCATGTACAGCGAGCTAAGCAGTGCAAATATTCACCCCACGAGTCCTCACAAATCTGTTTGGTATCTTTATAAAGCCACCCAGCTTCACTCCTGACCCCACACGTCCCAGCGGCCATTAAAAATGTAGAAGCACCTAGATGAGGACGTCGTCAGCGGTGTAGGAGCATTACTTATAGATGGACATTAGCACAGGAAATAGAGCAGAGAGGAGGAAGAATCATCTTAACGGTAAAGGTCAGTGGTCTTCCTCATTCTGTCACTTCCTGTGAGAGCGTGCCCTGCTCACCTCACAGACCTTGCCCTCCAGGATCATAATCGACGGAATTGAATCTCGCTTCGTTTGCGCTGGATCCAATGTGCTTCATCCTAAAATTGTATGAGTATCTGGGGCTGACAGAACCCTTGAGAGCGCCGTACGCTGTTAAGGAGAAAGAAATGGTGCAAACTTTTTTTTTTTCAGGGCCTCAGCTTCAGGTGGTCAATAAGGAAAAGCTCTTCTTAAAGTCAGTTCAGCTATAAATCACAATTAACACATTCACAGGTCTGACCCCTAAATGATCTGTCTGCCGGCTAATATTCCCACTGGTCCTGCTGAAGGAAGGGATGGGGCGAAAGTGCGGCCCGGAAAAAGAACAACAGAGCAAGAAAAGTAGGACGGGGGAATGATGAAGGGTGGAAACGGTGGAAAAGGGCAATTGAGAAGGAAAAAAACCCCGAAAGAACAAGTGAAACAAACCAAAGCAAGATAGTCTTGTGTTGTATTGTGCATTGTGTGCCCATCTTTGGCTGTCTCGCTGTTTTTTCAGCATTGGTGTTGTGTTTGAAATACACTAACACAGATCAATCAGCTGTAAGCTTGACAACAAAATAACAACGTAATACACAGTAATATACAAGAGTGTTGTTTAAGAATAATTAAATAATTGTACGCATGTTAGTTTCTCTACAAATGCATATAGTTAGAAACAAAATATGATTTAAAATTGGTATTAAATAGACACAAGCTGGCTTATATAAATAAAGTTCAAGTTATTTAAAAACAAAACTAAATAAAACTAAATACATATATTAATAAAAAAATAAACAAGTTCATAACAACAAATTATTATACAATATTATGATATATATAATAAAAATGAATATATGAATACTATATAATGTGCTAAATCAATAAATGTAAATTAAATATTAAATAATAATGATATACACACATAATAATATTATAATAGTATATAAATAAAATAAAATCTACAAAATTGATCTACAAAGTTCTGTCATGAAACTCTAGATGGCGCTGGCTGGTCCTTAACTCAATCTGCTTGCAATCACATCATTCTCTATAGGGCACAGCTGATTGGTTCCTGCTGTATCAGTAGCCAATGAGATCGCTGCTCAACCTTCAAATACTTGCTCAGCATTCGCTTTGTAGAAATTGCAGTGCGCTTTCAGAAACCCTCCACCTTCCCCAGCTCCACCTGTATAAATCTGCTACGGGTAATTCATGTACGCTATATTGTATAGCAGCAGCATGACTTACTTGCTCACAGCAGTGTGTTGTGTGTGTATTGGCAGTAGCCGTACTTGTTCTGCAAGACCAAACATATCAACATTATCATATCCATTACCATGCCAAACACTCCCGAGAGTTGTCATGACAGAATTTTTGTCATTTTGTAAATAACATCATTTTATAGCAAATAGTTTATAGAGTAGCTCTGCTAAATGTCCACAAAGTAACGGAGCGTCCTGACCTGGGTAAACTGCTTCATTGATAATGATGGTAGTGTTTTAGGGTTGATGGGTTGTGACATGTCACTCACATCTACTTCAGTGTCTGTGTATGTGTATACGAGGGAGTGTGGGGTGAACACTAACAGCTTCCTGCCAGATTTGGGATATATATATATAGAGAGAGGAAAATAAAGCTTCATATTTCATTGGCGTAAGAGGAAAGGATGGAAAACACAATTTCTTTGGGCAGGGGCTCAGCGCTGATAAAAAAGCTATTTGTATTCCACAGTCATTCGGAGGCTTTGGCCTGTTTGGCGGCTGCATATTTGTAAACACGGGCCCTTCGGAGCTACTTAATCTTTCAGTACACAAATGCCGAGCGCACCATGAAAGAGAGAGCGAGAGAGAGACGCGTTGCGCGGGTTTATACGTGTAAAACTGCTTATATTTTCTCTTGGTTTTTGATGTACAGCAGTGAAAGAGCACGCTGTGATGACCGCGCTCCAGACAAACACAAACACAACACACTCTGTGCTAAAAAACAGAGCTGCGGGGGGAACTGTGTGACTGAAATCTTTCATGAAGCGTCTGGGACACACACACACACACGGGCATGACTGTATGATGATTCCTTCATGAATGCACACATGCATGGACTGCAGAGGTCAGCATGTGTGTGTGTGTGTGTGTGTGTGGGTAACGGCTTGCATGGTTAGTGGGGCGTGATCGAGCCAATCAGAGCTCCACCTGTCAGCGAGCGACTCTCCGGCCCACGGGTACGGCCCCCAGATGCTCACACAGACACACACACACGCATGCTTACAGACGGTTGAACCAGATACATAAACATATACACACCAGCCAAACACACACAAGCCAGACGATACAAATGATAAATATGGAGCATTATGCAACATGATGAATGAACATGCTATGGTGTTTTTCGTACCATGTGCATGTGGAAAAATGGTTTCCGCTTGATACACCTGAATAATTAATAAATGTTTGCAACATCTGCACATAGAGGGAAATGTTATTGCTCAGATGTTGCTCTTTCGTTGCTCAGAAGACATAATGGAGGTTCATTTAAGTATCAACAATGATTCTAATATCCTGAAATCCCTGAGGAGAAATAAAAACAGACACAAATGACAATTGCTGTTTCTATAAATTTAGCTTTAAATCAATGTGGTAAATTATCTCAGATCATTTGATTTTGGAAGAATTTGAAGAGAAAAGTTTGCGTTCATACTGAAATCTTTTGATTTAAGACTTATTGGTAAATTTAATTTGCACCAAGTGCAAATGGCACACCTTTTTGGCAGAGGCTATTTACATTAACTCCGCCCACCATTGTCTGATTGGGCCAGACAAAAAAAAACAAAAAATCCCTGCCTTTTACCGAACTTATTCTTCTCACTTTCCCTTCGCATATCAGCTAGGATAGCTAATGTCAAGTAACTACAAGTAATGCCCCAATAAAGCAGCATCCATTTATGATTTTAATAAATGTGAATATGTTGTTATTATTGCACACCGTTTTATAAAATAGACTGAGGAGCAAATCAGTCCATTTGCAATACTATTTGCAATAAGTATCATCTAATAACTATTTACACTTAGTGCAAAAAAACTACCATTTTCACCAAGTGAAATGGTACTTAAATTACTAAAACTTGTTATAAAATAAATTGAAGATAGATAGAAATATTGACAAAAGCAAAACAAAATGACTAAAATTTTATGTGAAATATAAACATAAAAGCTAACTCAATATATTAATAAATACTTATAATAGTATACAAATAATACTAAAATAACACTGATCTGAGTTTGAGGCACAAGTTGCAATCTCTTTAAAAACTTTGATGAGATGCATGCGAGATTACTGGGCTCTTTTCCTCAGGAGAAACATCCGAGAAGCAGCTGATTAAAGCTCTTCATTTAATCTCGTTGGTGTTTAGGAGAAGCAATTGAGATCTCATTTGTGATTGCTATTGGTTGTTTTGTTTGCAGACAAAATCTAAAACTTTCATGGAATAACCCGCCACAGCAACAACAGAAAATGACATCAACAATGCAAACTTTTTCTTTGAGACGTTCCGAACATCACCATCAAACAAAACACGGAAATCACTGCATGCCCCGACTAAATGAAAGCGTGCAAATCAAAGTAGACTCCACCAGCGTTATTTTCCCGGACAATACGGGAAAAGAGTCTAATTAAAAACAAACACGAGTCTGATGGCGGACGACACGCGAGTGAATGGGCCCTCATCGATCTATGTTGACGCCAAGCTTTAGCGAGACCGCTGGAACCAGACACCAGGAAATGTAAGAACGACGTTGAGAGAAAAGAGGAAAGAAAAAAGAAAACACACTGAGAAAAAGTTCCGCTCGGTGACACAAGGGATTACATCCAACCCCTTTCAGACGAGCCGCATAGGAAATTCTCTTGTATTCTCGGCTTCCTCTTGCTTTGCATGACAATGTGGCGGCTATCTAATCAAAAGCAAACAGCGGCAGGAAGAGAGAGAGAGAGAGAGAGAGAGAGAGAGAGAGAGAGAGAGAGAGAGAGAGAGAGAGAGAGAGAGAGAGAGAGAGAGAGAGAGAGAGAGAGAGAGAGAGAGAGAGAGAGAGAGAGAGAGAGAGAGACCACTTTAAAAAGAAAGGCCGATGTGAGGAGACAAAACTGAGGAGGAACAAATAACAGGTATGAGAGGAAAACAAAAAGGAAGGCATTGCTGGAGTCCCTGTAGGACCAAACACACACACACACACACGCGCACACACACGCACTCTAAGTGGATGTTGCTGGCAGCTCAATGAGCTCAGTTTGCAGCTGAAAGCCACAGTTAGAGCTTCACTGCTGTAGTTTCCTCAGGAGCGCTTCTCTGTTGCCGGATCTAATTCTCCTCCAAAACACTGGAACACCATGTAGTTACCCATAATTCTACATGCTGGGCGTATTTCATTCTCCTCTTCCATGTCTCAGCCTGGGGTTTGGGGAAAGCTGGCTCTATTCTTGCCCCCCCCCCCTCCCCTCTCCTAAAATACTGATATGGGTGATTTTTTTCAATGTCAAAGTACTTTTTCTCACTGTTCCTAATACTAACCTTTGGCTCAACCAATTGTGCGCACTGGTGGCGGGGCTAATAGTTTGGCTGCATAAGACAGGAAGTAGAATGGGTAGAGGCAATGTTTGGATGAAAATTATTTAAGTAATTTACTAATATTTTTGACCAAATTTTCACATTCATGAATGCAAGTTTAAAATGCTCAACTTTATGGTTTTGCTGACTGAAGTAAGGCTGTAGAACTTATAACATACTTTTTTGATTATTATTCTGCCCTACAACACCTTTTATTCATTTTTGTAATGTTTCTCTCTTATGTTCAATTTCTTTTTTTTACTGTTTTTTTTTATTGTGTGCATAACTGTATAATGTTTAATATTTGCATTTGAGCAAAGTGCATGTATAATGTTAATGTTTATTTAATATAAATAACAAAAAAGTGTTTGAATTATGATTATGGTTTATGACCCTATTTACAGTACTTTAAAGCAATTGCAAGTATGATATTGCTTTTATCAGTTCAATAAATGAGAACAAATTCAGATATTCGGTGAAGATTCACAAAGATAGTCTATTAGTTTCTGAATGAATTCAAGTGTTTTTGAACGAATCTTTAATGTGAAAGATTCAATGACCATATAAAATAGACATTTATTACAGAAATTAGTATGTTAGCATGCTATTCTGAATCCAGACAGTCACTTTTGTTATCTGAATGAACCAGTGTTTTGAATGAATCTTTTGAGTGAACGTCATAACTCACTCACAAAAATAATTTGTTGTGTTCTGAATGAATCCATTTTTAATTTAATGAATTAATTAATGACTCACTCATAAAGATAACAATTTGTCGCAACCTACTGGTGTAACCTGCAGAAAGAGTTACAGAAAAACCCCGATCACTTATAAACCGAATGACTAAATTATGGAATCATACTCATTTAATACACCTTTTAACTCTAAAATACATCATGTTACGGAATTGAAATTGGTCGCAAGTTTCCCATTGAATTGAACGCCTACGCCACCCCACCCATTAAAGCTGCAATCTGTTTTAAGTGTAAAAGGCAGGCGGTTAATGGTACTGTGCCAACAAATGACAAAAAAACTGCTGTGTGCTTCTTAACTCATTCCACTCAGAAGAGCAAAATTGCTGAGATTTGAATTAGCTACTGCTATTTCCCGAGGCAATGGTGCCGTTGTTTAAATAATTAAAGATAATAACGTTAAGATTGTGACTCGGTTAGCACGCGCTGCTCATTGCATTGATGGCTTGATTTCGCCTTCAGCTCCACCTTATTCTGATTCTGTTAAAGACAAAATCCACTGATGTGGAACAAGCCCAAACCAAAGTCATTTTATTTGAGAGTTATAGTCGCGGGATCGCTAATACATCTGTCTTTGAGGCCAGTGGGCAGAGCCGTGCACGTGCGCGCGTGTAATTACATAAAATGTGTTCATTAAGAGCGCCATGAAAATTAAAAAACGAACAAAAGCAGCTTTTGACCATTAACCTCACACGCGCGCTCATGACGGCACCTCAAGTCGGAGTATGTGGGTCATATTTGAACAGCTACACCTCTGCCAGAGCAAACAGATGGAGGGAGAAGGACAGCCAGAGGTGGAGAGCGACAGGAGGGGTAAAACATGTACAGACTGGAGTAACTTGTAGAACAGAAGAGGGAGAGAAAGAGAGGAAAGGTTGCTACTGGTCAGCAGACAGATCCGGAATAATTCAATCTAATGGGAGAACTAATGAAGTTTCTCTCTCCCATCAGCTGTGAGATGATCCCGTGAGATAATCACGAGCGGAAATCTGTTCGTCTCACTTACAAATCCACCGAGGCTGATGGGAAGTGACAAATTGAGAAACAAGATTTCTACACTTTTTGTGAGTGGTGCATGTCCGTGCAAAGCTGTTCTGAGTGGTTATTAGCATGATGTTTTGCGGTTGCTTACTGACCGAATGTCAAAAGAGGCCACACCCACACCTAGGTGGTTGTTAGGGTGTTGCTAGGCAGTGTTTGGGTGGTCGCTAGGGTACTCTGAATGGTTTCTAAGGTGTTGCTAGAGGGTGATTGGTTACAGGTTTGTGCAAAACTCTGAATATTCAATAGTTGGCCACGTTACAAGAAATTGAATTCGAATAAAAGGAAGAATTTTAGGTTTTCTTTAGTTATAAAGTACAGTCGCATTGCATTGCATACAAAACCTGATCAGTGAAAGTTATTTACTAAACATCATATCCCTAATAGCCAAGTAAAAAGCTATTGCTGAACTGTGCAATAACACTGAGTGATAACAAAAAAGTGATAAAAAAAGAATGTGAAGCTTTTTTCCCCTTCATTTTATTTGATCTTACATTAAAATTGCAATTCAGGAACTGAATTGGAGATTAAATTCTAAATTGCACACAACCCTATTTAATAATCAATCTTCAAATATCTGATACTGTGCTCTTAAGATATGGCTCGAGTCACTCCTTTAAAGCAAATCAATTAGGTTTTTTGTCCATTTACTGTCAAAAATCTTCTTAGAAAATGAACTCTCTGCAACAAACAGCATAATTTGAGGTATAAATGATGACTGTACTCATCGTGATCTGAACAGACCCCTGACCCTGTCAGCCAGCATTAGTAGTGATGCTGCTGTAGCAAGAGCTAAACAAACGTATGCCTCTAAGTGTGTGCAAGTGCAAATAGCTTGTGTCCCACTCGCCAAATCTACAGTTTGGTGTGACCTTGAACAAAAGACATTCTCTGCATTCTCTCTTTATGCCAGTTTCTCCCGCTGGGTAACAAATGGGCCAATTCCCATAGGATTCAGCCGTCCGTCTCATGTCACCTAACGCCCGTCTCTGCTTTGGCCCCCTGCCATCCGGCTCTTTTATTACCCCCACAGGGAAAAGAAAAGAGTCGCTGAGAGTCACTCTGCTTTTGGGCCAGGCGGGACGACAGCCAGAGGCGATCCGACCACCCTCCGAGACACCTGTCAGAGAGATCCGCTCACAATCCAATCCTGAGTGCAGCAGGATCCAGGTTAGAGAGAGCGTTTGTAATGTTCGCTATACTAGGACATTACTCATGCTGCATGGATGAGAGGGTTCTACACTAACCATACGCTTCACCCACCATGATTCAGCACTGAGGTTCAGCTCGACCAAAGCTATTACGCTAATACTAACGTTCTTATACTGTTGCTTAAACAGTGGAACATGTTGCAAGCAGTGTTGGGAATAACGGCGTTATAAATAAACGGCGTTACTAACGGCGTTATCTTTCTCAGTAACGAGTAATCAAAAGAATTACTGTTTCCCCCGTTAGAACGCCGTTACCGTTACTGACAATAAAATGCGGCGTTACTATAGCCTAATTGAGCTCACTGAAGCGGTTTTCATCCGAGTAGGCTCTCTCTCCGCCATAGGACCTGCAAAGTTTTTTCTCTGGTGTGTGTGTGTGTGTGTGTTTATGAGGCGCCGGACCGGTCAAAAGCGCAGCGAATGCGCGAGAGAGACCGAGTGTGTCCGAGCATTATATAGTTTGTTTATAAATAAATTACAAATTTCAGCATTAGAGTAATCTATGTAGCCTATTGGTATCATCTGCAACGTTTTAATTAAGTTACATGGTTATACAAATAAAATCTAAAAAATAACCTGCAGTGAACGTTCTGGGAGCACTTCTTGTTAAACTGTTAATCATTTTAATTTGCACTACAAAGAGTGTATGTATATATTTTTTTATTAATTATTCTTTTTTGGTACATTTCTTAAGAAGATTAATTTATTTTTAGACTTATTTTTTTGGCCAGTTGTGGTCTGTGCAATATTAAATATTAAAAGTTCTAAACCTATTATGTTTTATTGTTATACTATAGTAATGCTAATATTTAAAATAATATAGGCTATTGAATTTAATAGGCGTCTCTCACATTGTCCCACAGCAACATTACAATAGTGTAGATTAGTGTACAATGTTTTATAATAATTTATTCTATAGTGTCCATTTCATTAATTTAACATATGTAATATTGGGGGCATCCAAGTTATTTGACATAGGCCTATTTGAGCTTTTTTTTTAAAGTAACGCAATAGTTACTTTCCCGGGTAATTAGTTACTTTTATAATGATTTAATGAGTTACTAACTCAGTTACTATTTGTGAGAAGTAACTAGTAACTATAACTAATTACTTTTTTTAAGTAACATGCCCAACACTGGTTGCAAGCAACACCAAGGTCATGGGTTTAATTCCCAGGTAATACACAAACTGAACACTTTTTTTCGATTTGCTTAACACCCCTCGGAGCGAATAGCTGAACAGAATGATACTAGAATAAACCTAATAGATGAACAGAACCGAGATACAAGCCACATCATGTAAAATTCGAACTCCTGCACCTCTGTTGCATTTCACCAGGCTTTTAAAATCTCCAGCTTCACCGAAACATTGTTTTAATGTTACGCTCTCGTTTAACTGCGGTTGTTAATCAGCTGTATTGATATATATTTGATAAATGGTTGAGGTGATGGATGATTATTAGGGGGACGACCGGACGGCCCGCATCCGTACCCGTAAGTCTCTGGTTTATGAGAGGTCTTAGACGTGACACTTACGACTTGTTATATCACCATGAGGAATATTCCCTGCCCTACATTTCAATGCCGGCGACACTACGAGGACAAGCAAGGACATATTTACAAATACACAAACGCACAGCTGTCCTATATATGCCAAGAAAGCATGTAGAAGAAATAGACAAAGATAAACTGTACACACTAATATTTCTGTATCTCTCACACACACAGACACACACACACACACACACACACACACACACACACACACACACACACACACACACACACACACACACACACACACACACACACACACACACACACACACACACACACACACACAATTTTGAGTTTTATAAGCAGCAATTATGTAAGTCTCTCACACACACACACACACACACACACACAGTCAGTAGCAGGGGACGGGGACATTAATTGGACTGGGGCTGGTGGGTCCTCAGGCTGGTGTCCAGGGTCTCGGTCCGTCTTAGCACTGATCCGTAATGAGCCAATTATCCGGCTCTGGCCCGGCCCAGCCCCCTTTATAAACCATTGTTTACTCCAATTAATTATTAACACACCTGCAGTTCTGGTGTGAATCAAATCAGAATAGACTCCAGGTTAAGGGGTCCCTGAGGTGGGACCCTTATTAAAATGTTGTGCTCTGTTTTTCTTGTCAGGGGAAACTCGTTCTTCACAGGAGATAAAGAGGCCGGGCCAGATGTTTCTCCTTCTCTCTCTCTCTCTCTCTCTGCCTCTCGCTTTTCCTCACTCCACAGATATTCTGCAGTGCGTACACAACAGTCACACACACACATACACACAAAACTTGGCTTTAAAACTAATTTTCCTTAGAAATTGCTAGTAAGTTGGCCAGTAATGGCCAGTAACACATTGAATTAAACATGACATTTTGAAGTATAAATATTTTCTTGTAAAACGTATTCTAATAATCTTTGTTTTATTTACAAATTCGAAAAAAATTGTAGTTTTCTGACAGACACTGAACAAATCTTTCAGAATGAAACAAGAATGAATCATTTTGTGAACTGATTTAAAAGAATCACTATAACAAACTAACTTTTTGCCACGCCTGTAAATATGTTTTAGCGGCCATTAATGCTAGTTATGACACCAACATTTTTGATTCCAGTGAAAATTCACAATTTTCTATTCCAATTTTGATATACACCACAGCTAAAACTACATAGCCTAAATAGTATACATTTAAAAGATCATTAAAGACAATCTAACATTATAAACACAGACAGCGGCAGAAATATTAGGCTGCTGTCACTTTAAGACCATAATCTAATAAACTGATACTATTGTTTTTCTCGACTGTTTACGTTCACTCACGCTAAAACCAACTGTGTTTACTAGGATACTCAAGACAGGCATTTTTTGACATCATTTTTGTGAGAATATGTTTGTTCACGCGCAAGAAGACGTGAAACAGAGCTCATTTCATTATTCGCGTGCTGTCTGAGTCATTCTGGGCGCGTGTTTTCGTCTTCTTGCACTTGAATATTTAAATTGGCAAGGCTTAAGCTTTTGTGAGGATGCAGCACTGGCCCGTCAACTGTCCCGAGCGGCGTTTACGTTCATGTTCTCACAACATTGCATTGTTAGGATTCATAAACATGTTACCGGCCAACTGGCGATCGACACCATATACTCGCCAACAGTGATTTTTACTTGCATTTGGCGCATGGTGGTTTTTAATCTCAAGCCCCACATACACGTGTGTTTGTGTATATGTCAGTGTGTGAGACAGAACAGACGTGATGACAGAGTAAACACAAGAGTTGTGCAAGCTAAGTTTTCATTTGAGGGGAAAGTGCTTGTGTTCTGAGAGCTGCGAACGCATTTCTGTCTGAGATAACGTCTCTTCCTGCTAGAAATCTACTTTTCTCTCTGTTTTCACACTCTTTATTTACCCTGCCTGCCTTTCGCTCCACAAACACACGTCTTCCTCTCTCCTTTATCTGTCTCTCTCTCTCCACCTCAGGCTCTTGTTCTTTAATGGCAAATTGAGACTCTGAGTCTGTGGTAATTACTCTCACAACAGAGAAAAGGTGCAAAAGAGAGAGCGAGAGACAGGCAGCGCTGCTGTGGAATGCTGATATGACACACAATGTCACCTTGCCCCTCTTGAGCTGTACACTGAGCCAGCAAGACGGAGAACGAGCGGGAAAGATGGGAATGATGAGGAGAAAGTGGAAGGTAATGGGTTCTGAGAGTACGGAGGGGATCGCGTGTGTGTGTGTGTGCACGTGTGTGTGTTCTTAATGGGAGGGGTGTTCACACCGGTTCCCGTTTAAAGAATATGAACCTCCTGCGGAATCAGACAGGAGAGAGAGAAGAGAGGAGGAGAGAAACCTGAGGAGATTTTCATATATATATATAAAAACATTAATAAAAATAACATTATTTTTATAGTATGTCAATGTTAAAAAATATTTTTGAAGCGTATATATATATATATATATATATATCAAATTAAACAATTAACACAAATTATTTTTTTAAATGTTATATTCATTTATATTTTGTATGTCCTCTTTTATTATTTTGTAAAGCCACACATTAAATGACAGCTTCACATAGTCAATCTAATCACGTTCAATTCACACTGCAAGTTCACAACTCCTCTAAAATATCATTTCTTTCGCTGTAGTGCTGTAGATTCGCCAGCGCTGAATATCAGTTCAGGAAACATTGAGCCTGTCAGCCACTGATTTGAATCCAGTTTTGTGATAATGCCAAACACTTCAGTTTAATCCTCAAAACCTGGTCACAGATCAGCACTGCCAACACTTCTGCTTCGATTTTCATCTCACCTTCTTCCTTCCTGTTCTCAAGGTCATAGTATATTGTAAAAGTCAAGTCATGTACAGCAAAAAAAAAAAAAAAAAAAAAAATGAAACAGGTATTGTTTGGTCTTTTAGCTGCCAGCTCTTATAATAATTCTGTCAAAAATAAGCTTCATTGAATTAGTCTGACAAAATAGTTGCGGAATCCGTCAGATTTAACATGTGACATTTACTAATGGGATGTTTCAATGAAAATGTGTAGTTAAAGATACAAGTACAAACAAAATGGTACTTATCTCACAGTGTCCTTATTACACGTTACAACTGTAATAACTGTAAATTATGCATAATTACATGCAACTAACCCTAAACCAAACCCTAATCCAAACTCTTACCTTATAGTTAGTACATGTAGTTATTATTACTCAGTTCTTAAATGTATAATTACACTGTAACACAGACACCTTCAAATAAAGTGTAACCAACAAAATAATAGTCTTTAGTATGGAAGCCTGTTTCTGCCTCAGAGTAAAAAATAATTGTGCCTTTTTATGTGACAATATGATGTTATTTCTTCTTTTTAAACATCTCACATCGCAATTGTATTTTGTACTCTGAGGCAGAAACAGGCTTCCATAGTTTAGTAAGGATTAATTATAGCGGGCTTCCCTAATGCAAAAACAGTTCTGTAGGAAACACTGAAATGAAGCATGTAGCACATAAAACTAATGTCCTGTGTTACCGTGGGCCATTCCAGACCCCTGTCACATGACCGAAAGATGAAATGCATGGGCTGAGGTGTGTGTCAGTGTGTTAGTGACCCGGCCAGGGTGTTTTATCTGTTGCCCTGGGTGATCTGAGACACACATGAGATGCTTTCAATTTTCTGCTTCGTGCCCCCCTGTTTTATGAGTCACTCTGAGGAACAGAAAGACCCCCATCCCACCTATGGACATTTCATAGTCCATTTTAAACTGTAAAAATGTATATCCTCTAATACTAAACCCATCACAGAAAACTTTCTGTATTTGTTACATTTTCAAAAATGTAAAATATGCTGTTTTCCTCATGGGGACTAAAAAATGTCCCCACAAGGACAAGGATTTCGGTGTGTGTGTGTGTGTGTGTGTGTGTTTGTGTGTGCGTGTGTGTGTGTGTGAGAGAGAGAGAGAGAGAGAGAGAGAGAGAGAGAGAGAGAGAGAGAGAGAGAGAGAGAGAGAGAGAGAGAGAGAGAGAGAGAGATTAGGTCTTCATCCTTTCATTTATTTCCTCACATAAATGTCAAGAGGGGAGTAACAGGGCACAGACGTTTTTTTTTTTATCTGTCCTATCGTTCAACAACAGAGATTTATCTCCTTTTTCTCTTCTATGTGTGTGTGTGTGTGTTTGCCGAGGCTGGATGTTGAGATCAGGTCTTCATAATCCCTGTGTTTATCTCCTCACATAAATGTCAGGAAAATAGCAACAATGTTCTCGCTGCTCTTGATGTGAGGAGGTTTGTGTAAATGACACACTACATATAAAGCAGCATCACAGGCTTGAGGAGCTCTCTTCAAATTGCCTCTTTTTCTCTTTGACCTACAAGCCACTTGGTCTGTCCTTGAACCGTACAACACACAATACCTACACCCCATCCAGAGAAACATGATTATTTCACAGAGGTTACTTGTTTATGCCTCTGGGAATTCTGTTATGCTTCATTTAATTACAGACTTTGCAATGTTTCACTTAAAATTCCTCAGGAGTAGTAAAAACAAACAAATTAGATATGTTTACATCAAATAAAAGTGCAATATGCTGCAATATGCTTTCATCTGATCACAGTTTGAGACATTACTGAGATCTATTTCTGAAACTGAGGAAGCACACATGAGATTACTTACATTTTTCACAAGAGAAAAAAATATACGCGAAGTAAGAGACTGAAACAAAAGACTCCATTTGCTCTCCGTTTAATCTCACTGCTGTCTCGGAGAAACAAACGAGAGGCTTGTTGTTAATCTTTCTTTCCCACATATAAAAGGATGACATTTTAGTATTTCATTTAATAATTATAAATAAAATCATAACAAATAATTGCTAATATAAATTACAAATAATAACAATTAAAATAGTAAATAATGATCCTTAATTTCTAAACTTCATACAGAAATATACTGTATAGTAAATTATTTATTACAATAATTTATTTTTAAAATATACAAATATAGAACGTTGGCATATTTAAAAAAATGTATACACTTATTTTATCATCCTGTACGTTTTAAAAATAAATAATTATTTGACTTGATAAATATTATAAATAATAATTCAAATTAAAAAAGCAATAATATTAAGAATAATTGTATTAAATGTAAAAAAATATTATATTAAAATATTTTAAAAAACAGTTCAATATTATTAAATAATATATATTTATAGGTTCACCATCATTGTAAGATATTCTCAACTAAAGAGCCATAAATCCAGCCCCCGCTGACAGACAGAAAATGGGAATGAAATCAAGACGGTGAGTGAAAGAGGGAGATATATAAAAAGTGAAGGAAATAAAATAGAATTAGAGAGCCATAAATCCTGCCGATGAAATAATAACTTGCGCACAAAAAGCTAAAACTGCTCTCTGAGGAGAACGAGAAGGAGGCCCGTGAGCCCACGCTGTACTCCAGCCATCCCTTCATTCTCATTCATCCATCCGCCCCTCCGTGGGGCTAAAAGAGATCTGTGGAGTAAAGGTAGGGGCAGATCTCCAGGTGTTGGCTGACTTTGGGTGGTTTATTAGCCCCTGAGGCGGTACCGGGCCTGTCTTCAGAGAGATAAGCCTCCGATCCTTTTCATTGTGCCTCTCAGGGGCGTCTTGCACCGCAGCCCACCCCTGCTGAACCTAAACCAGCCTCTTCATGCAGGTCCATCATTATCTAACTTAATGGCCCCCTTATCGGTGCTTGATTAATCATGCCTGGCAGCGTGCTGGGGAGCGACGGCTCTAGAGGTTACAGGAGAGCAATGGAAGGGGCGGAGCCTGCGGCCCACGGGCAGGTGCTGAGAGCCGAGTGAAGATAAATGTGGTTGAGAGGGAAGGCCAGACTGGTCAGTGGGATACGGAGGCGCGATTGATGTCTGGACTGGGGAAGCACGAAGGGTTTAATGATGCTTAGAAGGGTCCAGGCTCCAGAGAACACTGGCAGCGCCACACATGCTTGGCAAGCTAAGGGGCATAAACAGCGCTAGCACGTTGGTCACTAAATCTAAGCGAGCAGCTGCATCGGCGGGCCAAGTAACACCTGTTTGGAGCCGCTTGGATCATTTGCTGTCCGAGCTGCATGTAAATTCAAGCGGCTGGAGTCAAGCGGGCTTCTTTGTGATTCTGTCTCCAACAGGAAGCATCTGTGGAGAGCAGAGGTGCCGTGACCTCTCGGACGTTCCCTCGAAACCACGTTTACAAAACCATCACGTTGCCATCACATCGTGAGAGATTACATCTTTCCTGATCTGAAAACCCAGGTTCTGCCTCTAACCAAAAACTCGTTATATTGTCCTGCGCAGGTTCAATGTAATGCTTTCAGGCTAAAAAAAAAAAACGAGTCTATAGCCAGACTTTTGATTATCAGTATAACGTCTAGTCCACATGGCAGCTTAATCCGTCCAAGAACTGCACGATTATGCCGGGTTCAGACTACACAATATTTCTGTTACAATAGTCACAAAGTCGCAATTATGCGACTTTGACTCCTAAATTAAAGCAGCACTAGGTTACTTTTCAACCTTCATAATATATTTCCAAGTCTCTTGTGATGGTACATCGACTTACAATAGGTTGAATGACACGTCTGCCATAGCCTGACGGGGTCTGTAGCGTTTTTAATCGTACTTTTAAACTTCGGGTTTCGGGTAGTAACCGGCGAACTAAGAGAACTACAAAATTCGACTGCTTTACGGCATATACGTCACTTCCACCACCACTCCCACTTCCTTAAAATCGGACGTGCGAGCCAAATGTTATAGTCATGGCCGAAGCAGCACAGAAAAACAAGAAAGCAAAGGTTTTATCGGAGCAAAGCAAAAAGAGAAAAAGAGAAAGTGATCGCGTTAAAGGCAGAACGAGGATCAACATTGGGCCAGCGTTTTCTCGCTGGCGTGAGCTGAAGGAGGAGGAGGGGTGCCCGACCGATGCGGACTTGGCAAAAAAAAAAAAAAAAAATCAAATGAAAGCCTATGTCTAAACGGCGTGCACAAGTTTGGTAGGGGCTACATTCTTGCAAGTAAATATATAAGATGTACAAAATCATATTTTAGGATACCTAACATGTCTGTGATATTTGTTTATTTGTCTTGCCTCAAGCTATAATGCAAATCGATTTGTAAAATTTGCAGATTCATTCATGGTAGCTTGATATTATAATATTGACGATATATGGTTATTATCAACCACTCAAACATTGCATTGAAGTATCATATAGATTCAGTGTAACTGTCCGCTTGGAGTCATTTAAAGGGGTCTTGATTTAATGAGTGTAAATGTATAAGTTTGTATATTATGAAGGATGTTTATTGAGATTTTGGTGTAGATGTGAGCACCTCACTCGACGCAGGCACCAGTGACGTCCACTAGTGGGCAGTGTAGTTTCTGCCACTAGGCTAAAACCTAACCCTAGATAAACGCCATGCTCACGAGTTACGGCTATCGCAAACTCATAAACAAACCAAGAGCGAACGGACGGGAGCACACAGTAAGGACGCCAAACTTGGGATAAGGAACAAAGGAAATTGCTAGGATTGGTTTAATGCCCTTGGGAGGCAGAACGAGGTATGTGTAGTTGTTTATATGTGGGTGCTGCGGGAGTGAAGTGTTCATGTTTATTGTTGTAAGTGGTTTAAAATATGTATTGACAAAGAGCCATTTTGCCTGATATGTTAATTTGTGTGCGATTTTAAAGATTATGGTGTCGTGTATGTAGATCTTGGTAGAAAGAATTGGTTGTTTAGTGGTGTATTTTAATTAGGTTTACTGCGTGAGAATGTTTGATGTAATTAAGGAAATGTGTATGAAGGTACTAATGTTTGTATCGATTTGTGTATTTTTATAGTTTTCACGGTGCATTACGGATCTGAAAAGAAAAATAAAGAAAACCGTAAAGACATCAGTCGAGACTCTCTCCATCTTGCTTAAACCCACCAAGGGCAGTTACATTCAGTAAAACGGTAACCAATAGACTAGGCTACTATAATGACGCTGGCTTGTAAACGTGATCATCGCGATCATTTGTCGTTAGAAAAAAAATAAAACCCATGATATTATATTCATATGACATGCTGAAATATATGCCACTGTACCTGGGATGAAGACATTTCACACGCGACGCAAGCAGAACACCTGCATGTGACCTCCTCCTACAGTGTTCAGGGCTATCGTGGTTGTCAACAAATGCACGTGCATGTAGGATGACAGAGTTTACGACAGTAGTAGAGGTCTAGAGGACAATACTGTTTCCCAACTGTAGGGGGACCCCACCCCGAGAGCAAAAGTTCCCTGGTGTTACTTTAAGAAACATGTCAGACTACATGACGCTTCCCAACCAATCATCGCTTGTCGTCTTTAACAGCTTGCGTGATGTCATTGAGAAGGCAAAACTAGTGACTGATTTTCGGAAATAAAGTGTGTAAACAAACAATGGCCACCAAAGCGCCGTGTTTGCTCCTATTGGTCAATGTCACAGATGTGATGGAACCCGTCGTGGAGGACCAAACAATAAATAAACATGAACCGGCATCAGTTGTCGTTCACTATGACACACTATACGAGATAAAACGATCGATTCTTGTGTCCCGATACCCATTGTGGTTTACGAATCACTACGACACCCTACGTCAAACGCATCATGCCAAAAATGGGCTGATATTGTGTATTCTGAACCCGCCATTAGACAGGAATTGGTTCATTTAAACCAGTTTTTTTTTTATGCCAACAACCCTCAAATATAATGATCTCCTTGTGACCCATTTGCATTATTTGATATTATACATTTGTTTTGGCTTCACTACAGTAACAATATAAACGTACATTAATACTTTTATTCAGCAAATATGCATTAAATTGATCTTTTACATTGTAACAAAACATTGGATTTGAAATAACTACAGGGTTTTTCTCCTCCCTCTCATCAAAAAACACTGAAAAAATAATTTATCACGGTTTCCACAAAAATATCAAGCAGCACAACTTTTTTCAACATAGATAATAATAAGAAGAGATTTTTCTTGTGCAGCAAATCAGCATATTAAAACGATTTCAACTGTTACTTTAGTGAAGCCAAAACTAATTATTAAATGATAATCTGCAAGTGTATCTTAAGCATGCATGTATAATATTTTTAAATTAGATTTTGAAAACCTCTGGACTATCGTCAAATATGATTGACAGTTAGCATACACTTTAGATTGGCGTATGGTTCTGTTCTGGGCAAGAACTCCCTGCGCATCTATGCAGCCTAGCATGGATAAGAGCAGCAATAACCCCTCTTAGGGTAAACAGAACATAACCAACATAAATGTATTGCAGATATCATTAATTAATTTTAATGTACGACATAATTAGAGAATTTAAGTCTGATTCAGGGGGAATCCGAATGCCAAATCCTGACTGAGACAGGAGGAGCTGGGGAGGGAGGAGGGTAATTCGCTCCTGAGAAACGCGATAGCTGCTCATAATACTGAAGAGCTTGTATATGTAAACAGTGACAGGCGTCGTATTCCTATAGGTCGACGTGGATCAGCTGATGTGATCACCTGCCAGAACTGACGCTACGCTTAATGTTTAGGTGTGATGGATATCTTGTTTACTTGCTACAAAATATTTTGAAACTCTTGGATACAGATCCAGTTTCTAGTCTCACTGTATAATTTGCTGGTACCTTATAAACACAAGTTTGTTTCTAGGGAAATAATGAAAATGAAAAAAACCTGTGCACCTGCGCCAAGACCTGGAAATTGCATAGAAACCTGCCAGTAAAACGGAAACCACTATTTCAAACCATCTCTGGCCATTTTTATGTGCCGTCAGACGGTAAAAGTCTGTGGGCGTGACGTCTGAGATCGAGACAACTACTTCTCTCTCTTACTGTCGCTTTCATGCATATTTTCGTACGGATTGCATGGCTGAGTGCATCTATGAGTCCTGTCCTTTCTCTTTGACACATGCTGTTCCGCAAAAACTGTGATCTTCTTTAACAGATTCACCAGACGCTTCAGACCGAAACATGCTCATTCCCCCTGTAACCGTTGCCTTTCATTGCTCTGCGTCCAGAAATCATTCCCAGCGTCTCCTTTTCAAAGGAAGTGTATTTAGAGGAGGGTGACTGACACGGTGTGTTTGGCTGCATGTGTGTGTAGGTTATGAACAAGGTGATGTTTTTGCTTTCTGCGACCTCTTCTAATTAGAGTGATTATGCGCTTTACTGGGCCGACACACACTGCCTTCCTGCTAGAGGTCAGGAGAAGAGATATTTACTTAGAACATATAAACAGACTCGGGCTCCGTATTTACCGTTTAACCTCTATAAACCTCAGCACTCACTGACACAGACTCTTTAGATATGATCAGGGTGTTTCAAACAAAACGTATATGTGTGTGCGGTGTAGAACTATTTCGAGAAGCTATATTGTGTTTTTGGGTGACTCATGTGCTTCTTCCTCCAGGGTGGTCATGTGGACTTTAGTCGGAGTAGACACCTAATTTAATGTGACGCAAATGAAAACGAGGTTGTAGGGATAGACATTATACTGTAAAAAAGAACATGAGATTGTGAAAACGAGATGTAACCTAAGACCTTGAAACATTATGACATACTGTTTTCATTCACATCAAATTAAATGTGGTTTCTTTCCTAAATAACCGAATCTGGTGCACTAAACTGCTCTAAATTACAAGGTGAGTGTATGTTGTAAAATAGTTTCTCCATAAGGGATCAAGTGATTTTGTAAGAGATCAATTAAATAAGCATTTGAGAGAGAGACAGAAATAGAAATGGAGGCTGAAAGTACTGCAGGATTGTTTGAGTGATAATATTGTCTGATAAAGTACCAAAGCTTTCCAGAAAAACTAACATAGTGCTTCAGGGAGGCTAAATATATTCTCTTTTCACTCTGTGCCTCTCTTCATCTCTCTCTCTCTCTCTCTCTCTCTCTCTCTCTCTCTCTCTCTCTCTCTCTCTCTCTCTCTCTCTCTCTCTCTCTCTCTCTCTCTCTCTCTCTCTCTCTCTCTCTCTCTCTCTCTCTCTCTCTCTCTCTCTCTCTCTCTCTCTCTCTCTCTCTCTCTCTCACACACACACACACACACACACACACACACACACACACACACACACACACACACACAGGATGTGTCACAAATAATTAGTGGTGTTTGTTAAGACAAGCATCTCTATTAGCACTGCTCATACTTGGGGATATTGATCTGAACAAACTCCAAACCCTATAAGTATTAAACTGCCCAGAACACCCTAGCCATCTTGTGCAAACTAGTTCAGTAGAATTTTGAGTATTTCTAAGTGTAAATAAATATTGATTTAAATTTGAGCTTATTTTGTGTACAAATTAAATTGCATTCTATTAATATTTAGTCATTGGGCATTAACAACCACTAGTGTTCAGGTTTTCTGTGCTGCGCGATCCCACCAAACGCTCATGTTCCCCCATTACAGACTTTGGCCTAAATCCTTTGTGAACCCCTAATGCCACTTCAAAGAGGCGCGCGGGCGAGAACAGCGCCTGCCACACGATACTGATGGGAAGATGAAGGATGAGAGAGGAACCGCGAGGAGAGGCGGTCCTTGTTTGATCTGCTCCTCTTCTTCTCTATTTCTGTCTCTTCCCAAACACTCCACAGCCGGTCCCAGAGAGAGAAGGAAAAGAAGGGGAAACACAGACGTGCACATGCTGTACCCAACATCCCGTACAATATTAATGACACTATCCTGATGTGAACTCCACCTCTTAAAAGAAAAGATGACTGAAGGTCACGACATCCCCCACTCTGCACTGGTGTTTGTCTGAGTGGATCTGACGGGCTCACACGGCACATTGAACTCAAGTGGCTTCAGCTGCTGCATTGGAAAACGGGGGCAAGAACCTCCAGAATGATGACATTTGAACTTTTCAGACCGTATATGGAACGGTATGTGGAATAGAAACTTTCCTCTGTATATCAGACATAAGTTATGTTTCCATCCACCTATTTTTATGCGCATTTTGGTATAATGCATCAAAAACTGCTGGATGGAAACGCCACTAATCATGTGTTTTTTTGTGATGGACCGGCATAACTGGACTAGCCAGCGGGACGATCTCGTTGCACAGCATCTGAAATGCTGTTTTAGTTTTTCTGAAATCCTGTCGTCAAAGTGATTCGATATAAATATCTTCCAGAACTCTGTTACTCGACTGCGTTCCCAAACTGCAGCATCTTTGTTGTCTTCGACTAGATGGAAACGGTGCTTGATTTCGCAAATGTTTTATGCGATATTCCAATTTTTGAGCATAAGTTAAATTCGCAACTTTGGATGGAAAACATAGCTATAGACTTAAAATGATCAGATTCAGTTTTCAACTTATTCTGACCAATAACCGCCCACATAGATTTGCACTAGTTTCATATTGATGATTATTTCCAAAAATACACTTTAGATATAAACATAACTGGAGAGAAAATTAGCAATTTATTTGAATATAATCAAAGTACCGTAAGATTGATTTTTTCAGACTGTGAATTTCAAAACTTGATGTAAAGCTGAAAAAAATCAATCTTAGATAAAAAGTGGATGTATATTTGGTATTGAGCCAATAATAATATAATGTTGGCACACCAACACAAACAGAATTAGATTGTTGAATGTGCCTTATGAGATTTGCATATATCATGCGAGAGAAAATTTCTTGAATTAAAAATTAATATATCAAATTACATCTGTCAAGTACAGGAGAATAATGAACATCTTTATCTCTCTGAAGGTCACATGATGATCCTTCAGAAATCATCCCAATATTCTGATTTGTTGCTCAAGAAACATTTATTACAACCAATGTTAAAAACAGTTGAGCTGCTTAATATTTTTGAACTGTTATTTTTCCATATTTATTCTCTGATGAATAGAAAGTTCAACAGAACAGCAATGTAAAAGTCTTTACTAAAATCACTTCAATCTATTTAATGCAATCTTGCTTAATACAATTATTTCTTGAAAATACTGTAGTAACTGCAGAAGAAATTAAAATTGATTTACTTTGTTATAACAAATGCACGCAATTATGAATGCAACATAGTCATCATAATCGACAATCAAATTCTATAACCAATGCATTGAACTGTTATTATCAGATCAATGCACCACAATGCATAAATGCATTTTTACACCCCTAATAATAAGTCCTAAGTTAGGGTATATTCATAAAAGACGTGTTCAAAAACAGCTAGACGGAGCATGGCAGAACAGAACACAGCGGCCTGTGCTTTCTGAACTATTTTAAACTTGACATGCCATCTTAAACCGCAAAGCGCATCATGTAAAAACAGATCCAAACAAGCACAAAACAAGAACATTTCTAGCATGTGGAGTTCAAAGGTCAACAAGTTCCCAATCAAGCGTGCAGGGTTAACCAGAGCTGTGTGTCTTCATCACCTGCACACAGCGATCACCTGCGCATCTCATTCCTCAAACACGTCACTTTCCACACATCTTTTATTATCGCGGCCCTCTCGGGGGAATGTCTCTCGCATCGCTTTTCGCTTCCATTTCCCACCTCAAGTTAATTTAATCTGTTGCCTGAAACACAAGGTCTGTTTTCTGTGGAGCTCTGGGAAAATGCGCTGGTGGGTGTCAGACACTTATGGAGGAAAAGCCAGCTGAATCAACCGACTATCTATATGACGCAGGCTGCGAGACGCGCTGTGAACCGCACGCTTAAATATAGCGTGACCCGGGGAACTAGAATGATGGGTAATTACCAACACATCAAATAAACAACGAGACTTTGGGTTTGAGTCATTCAGTCAAAGTTCCCTTCCAACTACATATGACGCAGTTTGGCAAATCTAACAGAGCAAAGTGCCTCTCAAATGCATTTTTGGGAAACACCGTCTTCACACCCATGAGATGAAAATGTTCCCGTCTCTCACGCCCCCCCTTTTCTATTTTCTGTTGGAAAGAGCAGGAAGAAAGCAGGGGACACTGTCGGCAGGGGACGAGTGTCTGGTGTGTGGCTGCATCTGCATCTGTTCTAATGTGGGCAGCTCTTCCTGAGATGTTAAAAAAAAAGTTCCAGAATTTTGGAGAAACAGTGTGTTTTATCTGGAGTCTGAATCACCTTCATCAATAACTTAAAGTGTTCATTATTCTACTATGCCTCATATCTTTTTCTGACACATTATGGAGTTACAGGTACCTACCCATGGACTTCAGTCATGTTAGATGCCATATTTTGAAAATGAGGCTGTGAAGGATGGAAGCCAAAGAAAATACATATTTCCAAAATAAATTACAGTGAGTTAAAAACATCTATCTCTCACAAACCTGACATCTACCCTGACCAAAGTCAAGGAAAGAACAAATAAAATAAAACAAAATAATGTTAATAATTAAGAAATGATTCTCTTATTTATAAAGGAGATTAAATGGAGAACAAATTAAGACTATTTTCTCCAGATTTAATTAAATCAACCCTGACCAAAGTCCATAGGGAAGAACAATCTAAAAATGTTATATAAGATAATAGAGTAAATGAGGAGCAAATTAAGAATGTTCTCCTGTCTCTCACTTCAATAATACCACACATGTCTCTTGTTTCAGAAGAGGTCTCAGCAATGCCTCAAACTGATGCTGTATAGCTCTACTGTATATTCTTAATAACCATCTGATTTGTTTTCATTGTTTTGAATTTCAGAAGACACATCTGAAACATTGAGGTTTTAAACTTGAATGAAACGAAAAATTAAACTAAACCAAAGAACCACCTTATGATCTGATCTCAACGCCACAGTCACGGTCCCTGTAATCATGAAGTCCTGATTGGATCCAGTCCGATAGGAAAACGAAACCCCGCAGCCTGTTAAACGCTCATGGCGCGGGGCCAGAGCCGAGCGGACCCCATTCCCTCCTCGACAGGCCCCAGCCGGCACAGAGATGACAGCCGACCGGACAACATGTGTCTTCATTCATTTAATTACACTGCAGCATCCGTCCATCTCTCTCAGTCCATCTCTCTGTCTGTCCTAATGCCAAACCATGGGGACGAGCCTATCCTTTAACTAATCCCTCCATCGCCCTTTAATACATAGTGTGAAGGCAAAAATGGTCAAACTTCAAATTGTCTTCTGTTAGTTATTTCCCAATTATTAGCATATATATTATCCAGAGGTCATTTGTGAGGACTATTGCCCCGTTTACACGCGGCAATACACGTTTCCCCTGCGGTTTGGCCTCTCATTTACACGAAAACCCAGTTTTTATCACAGAAAACGATTATCTCTAAAAACTCCGGCCAAAGTGGAGATTTCTGAAAAAGCTGGTTATGTGTTGCCGTGTCAACTGGGACAACCGGGGTTTTATGTTCTCAAACGTCACATTATGCGCCAGAAAATGCTTAACGTCATCGAACGTCATGTGAGCGCCCAGTTTGGCAGAGTTATGATGGCGCTCCACGGCGTATTTATGCGGGTTGATGTAAATGACAACTTTTTTGAAAACGATGTTGTGTGCACGATGTTATTATTGAAAACGGAGGGTGGGGGGGGGAAATATTAATTTCTCTAAATACCCGGCTATGTGTGAATGTGGCCTATGATCATGTTGCGCAATAAACTCCGGTTAGTTATTTAGCATAATTAGTTGTTTCAGATCCATCAGTTACTCCACACTGCAAGAGCAAAACAAACAAACAAACAATTAATTTTTTTCTTATTTGCCTTGTTTCCAGTAAAAATTGATAAATTAATGCAAAACATTTTGAGGTTTATTCTTTAAAAATAAATAACTTAATTCAAAGGTTTATTTGTCTTTTTAGTATTTTTGTCTTGTTTTCAGAACAATTTTTTTTTATATTTTTAAAACAAGGTAAAGATGGAAAACAACATACAGTAAGATATTTATATGAGATATTAAAGTTTCTTCTCAAAAAAAGTAAAAATAAATTTAATTCCAATGAAAAATGTATATCTTTCTTTCTCGATTAGACATGACATGTCTCATGTGACATAATTAACCATATGGTTAAACGACAAATTTTTAGGAAACAGTCGTGACTAGTTGATGTCTTCAACACTATCGCACTATAGTAGCTGAGCAGCGAGTTACATCGTTGTTGAGGACACACACCCCTGATCGGTTGCACAAGATGGGATCAGACTTTACATCTGCACTGATGTTTGGGGAAAATCTGCAGATTTAAAGATGGTAAAATGTGTCAACTGAAAGCACTCTTACTGGTAGGTGAAAACATGAATCAGATCCACCTAAATATTTAATACACAACCATGCTGGAGGATGTGAAGAACACAGATTCAGTGTGGGCCTGCTGACGGGTGTCAGAGACTAATTACACAGGACTTCTTTATCCCTAATTTACACACGACCACAAACACAGAGAGCATGGCATACACACTCTCCTCTCTCACACACAAACACACGAGGCGATATGTGTGTGTCCCAGCGCTCTCAGAGGGATTAGCACTAAGCGTCCGCTCTTTCCATCGGTCGTGCCCGTGAGCTGCAGGCTTGTTCTACGACCTGTTAGAGGGCCACCAAATCCCAGACATCACGTAAACTTATCAGAAAATAAGATCTGCACACTACCCTGCAGCCTTACACAGATCCGCAGAGCTGGGGAAACTTTTTAAAGGGCGTCTGGCGTCACACAAACACACACACACACACACACACACAAACACAACCTCCAGGCACCTTCAGGTAACAATTCGTCCGAAAATCTGAAAAGACCTTCCCTGTGACTTCCTTCCATCACTCATTCTGTAGGATCAAGGGCTCAGGGAGGAAGCAGGACAGATGTGGAAGCATTGTTGGATCTAGCGAGGTCAATCTGTCTCGCTGGTGCAAAGGTGGCGTTTGCTAAGGCAAGCATCATGGTTAATATTGTAGGGGCCTATGGTAGCCATTTTATTCCCCCCCCCCTTTAATTTTTCCATTTTATTGTTTATTTACATTTTATTAATCAAAAAGAATCAACTGAATCTATACAACTTTTACAATGTAATAATTTATTTTTAACAGTATTCATAGTGCCCTATGAAATGTCTTTTATTTTTTATTCAGAAATGTTGTTGTTGTGTTTTAATTCTCCTAGATTCTGTATTTTATGATTTATTACACATTTATTATAAAAAGTAGTAATGAAATAAATGCATAAACATGTAACAATTTAATTAATCTGTTAAAATATAGGTAATCAAATCAAATTTGAACAATTCCTTTTAGTTTTTGGCAGAGTGCTGCGAAACCGAGTTTTACTGTTAAAACATTGCACTAACATTTGTGTGATACTGTGTAATATTCCTTAAAAAATAAGGTTTTATCAAACTGTACTATTATTATTACTTTGAGATGTACATTCAACTGTACCAAAGTATCATACTTCTGTCATCATTTGAAGTTTTGTCATGAAGACCTTTGAGTTTCTGTGCATATGATATGACTTCATATTTAAATAGCAGACTTTTTGCATTTTAATATTCACAGACACTAGTCCATATCACAATTTGATTAAGTGTCCAGCACTTTGATTTATTCATCCAAAATTGCTCAAATTCCTTGACGTTCCACGTTATATACTAAGCTCCATTTTATAATTAACATTTTTATGACTGGATTCCACAATTCTGTCTGGGTTTTCTGCATCACGAAAATCATAGGACCCTGCTATTACTTATACCTAAGGTTACAGAGTGGAACAAACCACTGACCCTATGTATTAAACAAACTCATATTGCAAACTTGAGTGACACAGTTTCTAACCATTATCATTTTAAAGAGCAGTATAGATGTTTAAACATGATGGTTAAATGGGAGTTTAAAGCAAGCAAAATAAGTCTTTCTGTCTGCGATGTGACGGGAGAAGAAAGGTCACTCGCTGGACAGCGTTAGTTGGTCTCCGCTTTCGTCTGGGAGCTTGTTTGTATCTGAAGGCCAGAGCATCCGCTGCCTGTAATTAGTTAGTCATTTTTCCTCTCCTCCTGAGAGTTTGTCTCCTTGAGTGTTTCTCGAGCGCTGCTGTCAGTCTGTCTGGCCCGTCTGTATGACGGACTCCGCTTCCACCTGTCTGTCTGTCAGCGGTGAGTGAGTGAACACACACTGATGAGCTCTCCGCGTCAGGGAGAGTGATGGGCAAAAATATATTGCAGAAGAAGTTTAGCGACCTTCATGAATATTCATGGAGAGCGTACGATGAATATCATTGAATAAAACTTTTACACTCAAGCAAAGTTTTCCCTGAAGTCCACTTACAATATTACTGAAGGTTTCCAGGCACCGAAAACAGTAGTACTTGAGTTTATCATGACTAGTCTTTGACCCTGAGAATTAAACAGGCTGCTTTTGCACCTGTCCCTTTAAAACATTTGTACAGTAGATAAATGATCTTTGCTATGATTGAATATCCTCCTTGCATATGAAACGAGTGTGACGAATGCAACCAAACTAATTTCTGCACTTTAGAAATGTATAGAGTATGTATCTACACTACTGTTTAAATGTTTGGGGTCAATATGATTTTTTAAAAAGGATGACCAAAGATGCATTAAATTCATCAAGTGTTAGTAAAGATATTTATTTTCTTTTTAAACTTTCTATTCAAGAATCCTGAAAAAAAAAGAATTATGGTTTCCAATACACATATAAAGCAGCACAACTGTTTTCAACATTGATAATAATAAGAAATGTTTCTTGAGCAGCAAATCATTATATTAGAATGATTTCTGAAGGGTCACGTGACACTAAAAAAAAAACAACTAAAAACGGTGATATGACCCCTATAAGGCTTAATAAACAAATAAAAATGGAAATTAAGTCATCATTAACTCATTCTCATGGCGCATCCAGTTCAAATATGAGAGAAAATGACATGAGATATTGACATTAAACTTGATACTAGGGATGTCCCGATCAGGTTTTTTTGCCCTCAAGTCCGAGTCCGAGTCATTTGATTTTGAGTATCTACCGATATCGAGTCCCAATCCGATACTTATATAATACATAAAAAAAGAATAAAGAAGAGAGAAAAACAGATCCAGGATGTTCCTTATTTTTTATTTAATTCACCTTATTTTAACATTCAACAACTGTTAACAAACAGAGCACTTCTGTGAGGTAACTTGAACAATCAAGTAATAAATAACATAAAATCTTCACTTTTGGACTTTAGTGCAACAGTAAATATGGAAAAAGTCTAATATAAAAACAAATAGCACCTCAACTTAAAATACCCGGCAGGCATGTAAACGAAAAATAAAAATGTTTTAAAATTGTATAAAAAAATAATGAGAATATATATATACATTAGGGGTGTAACAGTTCACAAAGTTTGTGGTACGATACAGCAAAAAGAAAGAAATGCCAGAGAAATTCCCTATTTACTAAAAGAAAAACTATTTTTAAATAAGTTTGAGTTTTCCTACATCTTGAAACTTTCAGGTTTATAAATGGGGGTAATCTTTGAAGGATGAACAAATAATGTTTTGGAAAATCACATTAAAAATCACATTTAAATATATATTTATATAATATTTGAGTTTTGAAGTGCAACATTAAATCCATGTTCATTCACGGCACAATGTTTCTCCTGGTTCCCACGTCAGCGCTGTTTGATCTAATAGAGATCTACAGTTAATAACGGAGAAATGTGAATGCTTCTCACTAGATCTCGCAGCGATGTTATTACTTCAGTGGCGAATTCAAATGTTTTCTTCACTGGATCTCTTAGCGCTGTGTCACTTGATCTCGAGCTGCACAGATGTTGCTGGTCCGAACTGATAAATGGTCCGTTAAGCACAATATAATGAGTAGCACAGTTTCGTTTCGCTTTCATTACGTTCGCCATTTGATGTTGCGCAACGTTGTGGGGATCGCGCCAGCGCGGATTTTGTCGGCATAAAAATGGTCCTAGGAATCGTTCGGTTTGTATGCGTACCAAACCGTAAGCCTCGTACCGAAACGGTTCAATAATTACACCCCTAATTTACATATATCCGAGTCCTGATCAGGAGGTAACGTCCGATTTTCGATCGAGTCTGAAACCACGTGATCGGGCCCGATTTCCGATCGCGTGATCGGATCGGGACATCCCTACTTGATACAATTCGCCTTTGGCTAAGCCCCGCCCCCCTTAGTTACTGTTGCTACGTCCGACAAACAAACTTCATCTGGGCTCTGGTATCAACATGGCTTATGCTGTGACAGCTCTTCCTGCTGAAATTTTATCAAACTTTTATAAAGCAGCAAATAAAGTGTCCGATAGAAGTAGGCAAAAGGGGCTACAATATACGTTCGAAGGCTATATTCACGACATACAGGTGAAACGCAAGGAACAACAAGGCATCCAAATAGAGGCAAAAGCATACCGGTCACAGTCAAAAAATGAACCACCGCATATCCTACTAATCAAGACAAAGGCTGGGACTAACAATATCAAGGAGCAACACTGTTCATGCAAGCTGGGTAGGTCTCTATTCACTTCTATAATCGTTATTACAAAGCAAACGAACTACGTGAGTATAACGTTGTATTTATTAGAAGCGTGTGCTAGATGACACTTGTCAGGATTTGACTTCGGTTTTGGGAAGGTTAAAAAACAGACAACCCCCTCCAACCTCTCTGGGAAACGTGTATCTGTGTTACAAATGCCCCAGACACAACGTTTAGCATATTTTTGATAAAACTACGACGGTAATAGCCTGCCGAGACCAAAAATAAGAGACGCCTGTGTTAAAGTCAATGGAGCGCTGTGAAAAAGTGTCGGACCACTGTGGGAGCTCGTTCTTGGCTGCGCTGTGATTGGTCAATCTACATTCTAGGGTGTGGCTTAGCCAAAGGCGAATTACTCAGTGATGATGATTTTTGATGTCGTACGAGAAATCGCATGGAAATCATTGATGCTTATATGGTCACGACTCGCATTATGTGAGAGGAATGTGCCGAGCCGAGTACCTTATGAGCACCTCCCGAGCATCAAGTCATTTTTAAACATGTTAAAAATTCGGGGAGTCTGCCTGGTTTTGACCAGTGTATAACCTGTCCCCTATTGCCAAATCACACACAACCACGTCTCACAGGCTAGATCTATGAACATTATTATTATAGCCCAGTGGCTGCAACCCTACGGGGTGCACTCACACACGCACGCAAGCACGCCCCCACACACACGCAAAGCACGCACGCACACGTCTTTTTATATGGTTATTTTTCTACCTGAAGCTATAGCAGCAACATTGAAAGCTTCAGTCTCCATGTTCAGCGCAGAAGCTCGTGTGATTGCCACCGGCTCGCCATGCAATACAGTCGTGCCGTGTCCCAGCTGCTTCGACACGATTATCAGGTTAACCGACTCGTAATGTGTGCAATGACTCACGGCCCCCCGAGTGTCCGAACTCACACAGTGTACGCCCGCCTCAAAGACATCACACGTCTCCAGAAGATTTAGCTTATAGCAAGTTGCATGAACTACTTTCATGGTACTTTTAGGCTTTTTTTGTGTTATTTCTGGAGTTCAGCAGCACCAGTCCTTATTCTTATTGAACATTCTGCACTATTTCTTTTTCTTTTTTTTATTCCGAGTCATACAGGTTTAAGATGTGAGGGTAAGTAAATGATGAATTATTCCTTTAAATAAGGCAGCGGGAAGTGGCTTCATTTCACAGTGAAGGAGACAACACGGACGATACAGTTTTGTAGGACTAGTCTGATAATATGCTACAATAATCCATCTACGATGACCACAGGCTGGCGTCCATAAGGACAATCTATCCCATGAGCCCTCGCTGCGAGTCCCAGCGCAGCAGAAGCGGGCACAGACGCACACACATCATGAGAGCAAAATGGGACAACAGAACTAAACTCCTGCACGCTGCCTTTCTGGGCCAGACGGCTAAGATTCAATTACCGCCAAGCCAATTGGATGGGTTTCAAGCGAGCGAGAGACAGAAGAGGGAGGGAGAGGAAGAAAAACTACACGCATTACATATTCTACCCTTTATGAGCTTTCCAAATGCCTTTTCAACTGCCATTTCTTCCGAAGGCGATAAAAAGCACTTTAGATCTGAATGCAAAACTTGTGCATTGACTAAAACGGGCCCGACGCAAAACAAATGCCAACGTCAGAGCTAAAATAGACTGTGACAAGTGCATTAGCATAAAAAGGGACGGCGTAACATGACACGGTAAATGAATCGCACTGGAAACACAAACAGCGAGACACTCGCTCTTGTTTGGCGACCGGAGATACATCAAGTGCAGTTTCAATCGAAGCATGTTCAAAACGAGATTGAATTTCTACGGCGGGCGGGTGTGATGTTAGCAGAGCGAGAGAGAGAGAGAGAGAGAGAGAGAGAGAGAAAACATGAGAGAGAACGAGTGCGAAAATGGAGAGAAAAGGGAAACAGGTATCGTCTTTCTGAAAGGTCAGGCACTCTCTCTTTCCTAACACAAATGTGCTGGCCTTTTTAAAATTTCCTCAGACGCAGCTGAAGTTCGCAGTCGGTCGGCCAGTGGCAGGAAGATGTGGCCAAACCTGCAGGACAACTGGGTGAATACCATCCTTAAATCACTGATTAAGAGGTAAACCACATTTTGGACAATGGTCATGAATTCAACAATAAATGAAATAGTTCAGCTGTTATCATGAAGGCATATGCATTCCCAATGGATATGCTATTAGAACCACCATTAATGACATTTAAAAATAAACACACAGTGTTATTGACATTCTGTTTGCAAATGAGATTGAACAGTAGCTTTTTTCCTGTTTTGATGCAACAATAACAGTCATGATCCATCACAAGAGAGTTGTGCAACATTTGGAATTGAAGAATCGACTCCCTCTAAATTCATAATTGTGAATTTTAATTGAATTGGTCACACCCTGCATAGAAAGTTGAACTGGAATGACTGGAAAAGTATTCACTCAGGTGCAAATCAAAGAGATTCAACACAGATGATGGATTCAGGGAGATTAGGTGTTCTTCCACTCCAAGTCCATGAAAGTTAATTAATTAAATATGATGAAGTTTCTGTAGGCGGCATTGTAAACATGCACTAAGACCTATAAACCTTCAAACTTAAATACTTTCAAACAAGGCGTTTTTGAACCTTTTAAGTTTGTCTTGACTGTACTTTTCTACTTTTTTAAAATTCTACATTTAAATTCGAATTGTAATTCTGCATCCTGTTTGCTGGAACCAAATTGGAATTTAAAAGACAATCTCAATTAGGGATGGGCACGAAGCCTAAACCCAAATTCGGAAAGGTTGGAGGATTTGGTGCACAACTTTGGAAAATATATTATCTTGTAAAATATGCTGTCAGTACCGCCACTCCCTATACACAGAGTACGCGTGATCGCGAATTGGAAAGTGAAAGTAAAGAGCGATCGCACATTTAAAAGTAATTTCAATACCCAGTATATTCATATATATATTCATATATTCATATATTCAATATTCATAGCGGCTCCCTGATGTCCGCAAATTATATACAATTTCATTACCCAAGAATATAATTGCGAGAGAAAGCAATAGCATTAAAATTTATGTTGTCCCTTGAGAGGCTCCATAGAATACGTCATTTCCTTTCTGAAAATAGTATTCGGCTGCGGGCACATCCCTAATCTCAATTCAATTGTGAGCGGTGCACAACCCTGACCCACAGGCGTTTTAAATTTTGCATCATAATTCCAACACAACCAAACTACAAATGACTCTGAACCACTGAACTCAAATAAATACAGAATTAATCTACCTTTAACGAATGCTTTACACCAATTTCCCCAGCTTGCATTTAATAATGCTTTAATTTTGGCTTGCGAGATAATCCCGCCACAGCCAGACTGCACCTCAAATAAACATAAACGTTCGCCCCAAACCGCTCAAAATCCTCACCTTTGCGTTCCACATGACAGCCTGCTGCCAGACATGCTGGCTGAGGCAGTTTTTCCCTATTCGTCTCAGCTAGAGAATCAATTCAGCAGGGAGGATTTCCTCTCATTACCCCCGCGGGGCTCTGGGAGCGCAGACGCCCTCCGCAAAAACCTGGTCACGGCGGAGGATGAACCTCGGTGGATGTGTGTGAATGTGTGGATGAACGTTACATGTTAAAAGTAGAACGCTATATTTATGCTCGTGTGGAATCATGATGCAGAAACTGCCAGAGGGAATCCAAGCCTGTGCGTGTCTTTCACCAGCAGATGCTGCTGTGCCACAACCAGACAGACGCCCGAGTGTGTGTCCGTCTCCTCCTGTGTGTATCGAGCAGCTGGGGAGATGTGGGCTCTCTCAGATTACGCCTCACTCTATAATTCTGTCGGATGTTGCAAACGAATCAGCAGCAGTTAATAGGAGTAACGACCTTGACAGTGAATTCCTGCGTCCTTCGCTGCATTCCTGCCTATATGTGTGCCGTCCTATTAGTCTGGCCATAAAGCACATGTTTCATATAAATCTACTGAAGCGCAAGTCATGAATAAACGTAAGCTCACTCAGTTATAGAGCAGATGCTGCTCTTGGTTCTAGTTTGTGCGAATGCAGGTATCGCTGTGCAGTTTAATAAAACTTCTCGCCGTGTTGAGGCGATGCACAACGTGTGACGAGGCTGCTGTGTAGGAGGCGTTCGTGTTGTTTGCTCTGTAAATGTGAAGAACACAAGGACAAGGCTCAAGGTGTCACTCCATCTGGACTGTTACGAGTCATGAGAACTCCTTTAACACACCAGCATCTCCGTATCTCTTCTTCACACCGTTCAAAAGTTTAGGGTCCGAAAGATATTTTTGGGAAAGACATTAAAGGATGCTATAATTCAAGGACGCATTACATTGATCAAAAGTGACAGTAAAGACATTAATAAAGTTATATAAGATTTCTATATCAAATGAACAAAGCAGCACAACTGATAATAATAAGAAATGTTTCTTGAGCAGCAAAATAGAGTGATTTCAGCTATCTCTCAGGTAATAATATTTGCCATCAAAGAAATGTTTCACAATATTACTGGTTTTACTGTAGTTTTGATCAAATAAATGCAGCCTTGGTGAGCAGAAGATACTTCTTTTTAAAGCACAAAACCCCCCAAAGTTTCGAACATGAAATGAAAATTGCACCCAATTACTTTCTTAAAACGGATTCCTTGTCTTACTGTGAGTTTCTTTTTCTTCACCCAGAAATATCATTATTCGTGAACACTATTTCATGCTGAGTTTAAAGAAACAGTTCACCCTTTAATGTCTTTCCCAAACCCATGTGACTCTTTCTTTCTTCAGTGAAACACAAAAGAAAACATGTCGAATGTCTACAGCTCTTTTCCATAATGAGGATCAGGCCAGTTGAGCTGCAAAATATTACAAATAAAACCCCATAAATGTACAAATATACAAGCTATATGGAAAAGGAAAAGTCCTAACTCACTGAAAATCTTGCTTGCAAACCGCATCAGCAATGTCAAACGTCACTGTTTTTTGTGTTCCACTGAAGGAAGAAACAACATGAGGTGAATGACGACAGAAACCTCATTTAGAGGTGCACTGGCCCTTTAAGAAGAACAGGGTTTCTCAACTATCCTGCAGGTTTTTAAAGAAGCCCAGTCTATTAAACAGAATGAATAATACACCAGGCTTTAACCAAATACTCTCTTCTCCTCCACAGCCTCACAGCGAGAAAGAGCAACAGACAGTCAGAGAGAAACAAAGGCTGACACCTCGTTTTCTCCCCTCGAGATAGACACGATCTCTCTTCTCTTCTCACCCACTGTGTCTCAGTCACGCACTTCTCTCTGCCTATTGTTTATTTACGTCCTTGGTTTCCTTTCCCTAATTCTTGTGCTATCTTCGACTTTTCCCTCCCTCTGCATTCCCAACTTCCTCTCCTTTCGTTCTTGTCTTTTTTTGGCTGCGGGCAGGGTGCATTTTCATACATTTCCATTCATAACGAGAGGGTAACCGTCCCTCGGGCAGACAACTTTCTTTCTAAAACGTGTCTCTTTCTCTCTTTCCTTATCCCTCTTCTCACGCAGGTTTGATTCCAGCTGTTGATAAAACAATGCTGGCGTGTCTTGGGAGCAGGTGACGGCGCCAATTACTCCGCAATTACCTGGGTAATTATGCAAACTCGGAGCTCAAAAGGAGGAAGTGTGTGTCGTCTGCGAGCTGTTGGAGGGAACACAGAGAGTGAGACGCTCTGCAAGCCTGTGTGCCCGTCACCCGGCCAGAGTCCTGCTGAAACACGCTTAATCAGACGCTTCGTAACATTCAAACTCAGTTCATCAGCTAACAGACATCTGTTGAACTGGAGGAACATTATGATCTGCAGCTAGAGATGGTGGTTATGGTCGAGCTCAGAACGGATGACAAGCGACTTTGGGAATTAACCAGAGTGCTTCACTGTCTGTCTTCACCAGAACATTCAGCTCAAAAACATATGAGCTAGTTCTGAAATACAATTAATCTATCAAGAAAAGTACAGGTTATATTTCGTCCCTAAATAACAATAAATAAATCTGTTTTTGCAATTCTTATTCTTCATAAGGAGATTTCTAATTACCTTTTTTTTGTTATATTTTTAGTGATATGAGCATAAAATAAACTTTGAATATCTTCTATTTAAACCAGCATTAGTGCAGTGGAACAAATGCATTATAATTAAAATAATATCATTTAGATTCCTATTTACAATTTATTTATTGTTTGTATTTATTTATAGTTACATTTACACATTGAATTTTTATAAAATTTTCTTTCGCATTACAGTAATGAGAATGACATTTAGCATTATTTTCTTAATAAGGTATTTTGAAAGCAAAATTATTTTTTTAATTTAAAAATGGAGGTAAAATAATGACCTGCATGATCTTGACAAATATTGGAAGCGCTACACAGTGTGATTTATAATATTACCCATAATATTACAATTAATATTTATTTTCATATTAATAAAAATATTATTATATTAAAATGATATGATTATAATATTAGTTCATATAATATAAGTATTATAATTATAACATTATCAACATTTTTATATATAGGTTACTTGACTTGTCCATATATATATATATATATATATATATGTGTGTGTGACAGTTCTTTGTATAAACTTACATTTCTATGATGATGCATCCCTATTTAAAATCCACCTTAGACTAGAGCAGGTACAATGATTTTCTGTTTACTGGCTACAGATGCATCTAAACCAGATTCTGGGTCCCTAAATGAGCGTCCTGGGCTCTAAACTGAGGCGACATAAAAACAGCCCACTGTCAGGATGACTGGACACTGACGAATAAAAGAACAACGGGCGATGACTCACTGGCCGCCAGTGAATCACTTTCCCATGCTCATCTCGGGACAATTTTCTCTTCCATATCATGTCAGAAGACAGTGGGAGTTCAGCAGGGAAAACCTGTTCGCGGATAATCACACGTCTGCTCTACCTGAACCATCGCGGTTACCATGACGACAGAGATTGACAAGAGGTCGTCGAGTGGGCCGCACTCGGTTGACCTGTTGACCCCTAAATCAGAGGACTATTCAGAGCAGCACAACCCAGTGACTGGGTAGTCACATAGCGCAGGATGGGTCAAGATTTGACATTCCTCCTTCTCATACCCGGAGCCTTTGCTGCAGGTTCGTCATTAATCCTGCAGTCAATCAGTGAAAAATATATTTAAGTAGCAAAAACAATCTGTGACAAGCAGACACAGGAGCGCAGGGGACAGGGGAGGCTTGTTTGCAAATGCAAATGCGTGTTTCCCGTCATGGCTTTTTGCGTGTCAACTTCTGTTGTCTGTGGATTTGAAGGATGCAAATGAATGTGTTTATGCAGGAGCCAGAGGGCGGAGAGGGAGGGCAGAGAATGAGCGAGGGAGAACGGGAGAGCGGAGAAGTTTAGGGATGGATTTGCTATTGTATGGATGTATGTGGCTCTGTTCTGTGTGTTTGAATGGCTTCCCAAGATACTATATTGTGGGAATTCATTTAAAAATGGATTGCACACACTGTCTGTGTTGTTTTAGCACCCAATTAACTACAGAAATGAGACATGCTGGCTCTTTAACATGTCAAAAATGCTCCTCGTCGCAGGTCTGGATACATGCCCAGTTCTAACGCTCTTCTTCTCCATCATTTGATTGTTCGGTGAATCCGCCCCCATGTGTTTTCAATGTGTGAAGTCCACAAGTCTTCACAACAGAAGAGGATAAAAAACAAATAGTGGCATGTAAACAAAACAGAGTATACAACAGAGAGAGAGAAAATTCTGAAATAAAAGACGGATTTAAAAGCCCTTTTCACTGCACTCCACAGCCAGTGAGAAGAAATTAATTGAGTGAAAGAGATCTGCCGTTTAAAGGTGAAATAGGTTACGGGAGGAAGTGAAGCAATTGTTTTCTGTTTGCCTGAGGCTGTGTATCTTCCACTCGAGTTCTCTCACTCCGTTACTCTCTCTTTCTTTCCGACTGCACATCGTGTTTAAACACATAAAAGGGATAGTTTCGGTCCTGGATGCTGATTGGACAATACATCAGTGTTAAAAAACACAAACGAGTGTTCTGAATTCTGATTGGATAAGAAGTGTTTAAAGAGGCACATTCTACCACACAAACAAATAACTCTTTTGACAGGGTTTGTCTGTGAATTCTTTGAAAATCCTCTCATACCC
>NW_026607451.1:0-41158 GCF_029890125.1 Rhinichthys klamathensis goyatoka
TTACCTTATTGATTCTGTTGTGCCTTAAATAAAATCTAGTTAGTGGTTCCCTCCCAATAAAACAGACTTATAACCAACGCATTTGTGAGATCAAGAAAACGGTTATAACGTTGACATATGTAGCCTATTTTTAACAGTACTGCTTTTTGCATACTGATCATTAACAGCCTTTTACAAACTATTTCTTCCCATTTTATTCTGATTCATCTAAAAATGGTTTTGCTCTTACAGAATTACAGTGGCAATGCCAAGCTGAAGGATTTTTATCATGTCCTGAGCACAAATACAGACGGCAATAAAGAGTTCATTTCCACCATGGAGGGTATGAATGTCTCTGTACATCACAGAGCGTGTGTGTGTGTGTATTTATGATGTAACCCATTAGGGGTGTCACGTGCCACGAGATCTCGCGAGGACGATATCGCCTTGACGAAGCGTGAGGGTGAAATAAGCATAGAATAATCCACCACTTCACGGAGTACACGCAATCGTGAATTAGATTTTTTTTTAAAGTAAAAGTAAAACACGAGCTCCCTGATGCGCGCCAATTAGGCTGCATACAATACAATAGTCTCTCTCCCAATAACCCATTTCTAGGCTGTTTAGTTGTGACTCTGGTCTCTGTTTACACTTCGAATATTGAGAGAGTACTGTAACGTCCTAAGGACAACAGACAAGGGAGCCTCCGTTTCTGAACTTTTTATCGAAACGCAAGAACAACTGTAGAGACAAACGCACTCGCTCGTACTCTCTCTACCCATAGACAGTGTGACCCCATAGACTTCAACGGAGAAAAGTGAAGCCCATTAGAAGCATCTCTTCCTGATGGCTGAGCGACTGCGCAGACTCAAACTGAGCTTGACGACGTAGATGTGACGTGAGCAACCTGTGTGACAGTTGTAAGTCTTCTAGTAGCTGTGCCAAGAAGAATCTGAATTGAAATCTGAAACAAATCTGTTGTTGAAATATTTTGTCCCGTTGTTTTTATGGACTCTCTATCTTCTCCCTTGACTTTATGCCTCCATGTCCACCCGATTGCCTCATAGACAGTAAAAGATTGCTGAGAGCTTCTCCGCCTGTCTATACGTGATTTCTCTACTGTGCGACAGAATGTGTATCTCAATATCAAGGATACTTCCTTGGCAGGACTGGTCCTTCCAAGTCATTTCCTTCAGAGGCTAGGCGAGGCTCCTCTTTAGCATTCGGAGAACACGTAAATGGAACAGGCTAGCAAGTGCACGTCATTGCGTCAGTGAAAAGGTCCGCTTTCGGCGTGGCAAAAATGGAACTACTACTGGTTTGGTTGCTGTTTAAACACACTTGACAGTCAAAGAATCAAGTAGCCAAAACCTTATTTTGTCTTGTCAGCCCTCAGAAAGAAAGAAATACACTCACCTAAAGGATTATTAGGAACGCCATACTAATACTGTGTTTGACACCCTTTCGCCTTCAGAACTGCCTTAATTCTACGTGGCATTGATTCAACAAGGTGCTGAAAGCATTCTTTAGAAATGTTGGCCCATATTGATAGGATAGCATCTTGCAGTTGATGGAGATTTGTGGGATGCACATCCAGGGCACGAAGCTCCCGTTCCACCACATTCATTTTCCGAACAAAGGACTCAGTCCTTGGTTGAAATTGACCTATGGCTAAGCCACGCCCCCTCCACTCACTCGGACAAACAGTCAACATTCGGGGACAGGCGCTATGGCAGCTGTCACAGTAGGAGACATTTCACAGGAGGCAATTGATGATTTTTGGAGACAGAAATATTATATATCATCACGAAGTAACCTAAATGGCCTTAAAGAGCATATTGCAGGTAAAAAAAAAATATATAAATTAATATATAACCTTGTATGAAAATACCATATGAAAAGTTAATGCAGGATTTAAAATGTTTTAAAACGACATAAGGGCACTAATTTAGTAGATAAAGTGGGCGTTTCTTGGACTGCTCGTAAAAACGTTTGTTGAAAAACTGCTCGTTTTTCAACATCGCGTCATTTTACGTCACGACAGGGAGCCTCGCTCAGTGCAGTGTAGGCTGTTATTCAGTGAGAGAGGCCGTGAGTCAGTGTGTTTTCGGTAGTTTTTGTATTTTAATTTATCATCGTCATGGTAAATTATTGTGTTTGTGGAGGTTGCAAAAACTCCAGCCTGTCAGGACATCGAGATCACAGGTTTCCATAACAAGAAAAGGGATGGATATACCGTGGATATACCGTGGAAAAGGGATGGATATACACTCACCGGCCACTTTATTAGGTACACCTGTCCAACTGCTCGTTAACACTTAATTTCTAAGCAGCCAATCACATGGTGGCAACTCAGTGCATTTAGGCATGTAGACATGGTCAAGACAATCTCCTGCAGTTCAAACCGAGCATCAGTATGGGGAAGAAAGGTGATTTGAGTGACTTTGAACGTGGCATGATTGTTGGTGCCAGAAGGGCTGGTCTGAGTATTTCAGAAACTGCTAATCTACTGGGATTTTCACGCACAACCATCTCTAGGGTTTACAGAGAATGGTCCGAAAAAGAAAAAACATCCAGTGAGCGGCAGTTCTGTGGGCGGAAATGCCTTGTTGATGCCAGAGGTCAGAGGAGAATGGCCAGACTGGTTCGAGCTGATAGAAGGGCAACAGTGACTGAAATAACCACTCGTTACAACCGAGGTATGCAGCAAAGCATTTGTGAAGCCACAACACGCACAACCTTGAGGCGGATGGGCTACAACAGTAGAAGACTCCACCGGGTACCACTCATCTCCACTACAAATAGGAAAAAGAGGCTACAATTAGCAAGAGCTCACCAAAATTGAACAGTTGAAGACTGGAAAAATGTTGCCTGGTCTGATGAGTCTCGATTTCTGTTGAGACATTCAGATGTTAGAGTCAGAATTTGGCGTAAACAGAATGAGAACATGGAACCATCATGCCTTGTTACCACTGTGCAGGCTGGTGGTGGTGGTGTAATGGTGTGGGGGATGTTTTCCTGGCACACTTTAGGCCCCTTAGTGCCAATTGGGCATCGTTTAAATGCCACGGCCTACCTGAGCATTGTTTCTGACCATGTCCATCCCTTTATGGCCACCATGTACCCATCCTCTGATGGCTACTTCCACCATGTCACAAAGCTCTAATCATTTCAAATTGGTTTCTTGAACATGACAATGAGTTCACTGTACTAAAATGGCCTCCACAGTCACCAGATCTCAACCCAATAGAGCATCTTTGGGATGTGGTGGAACGGGAGATTCGCATCATGGATGTGCAGCCGACAAATCTGCGGCAACTGTGTGATGCCATCATGTCAATATGGACCAAACTCCCTGAGGAATGCTTCCAGCACCTTGTTGAATCTATGCCACGAAGAATTGAGGCAGTTCTGAAGGCAAAAGGGGGTCCAACCTGTTACTAGCATGGGGTACCTAATAAAGTGGCCGGTGAGTGTATATATCGTGCCTGGTGCGGTTTGTGCAGGTGAAGAGACGGGATTTCTCTTCCGCATCGGCTTCGAAAAACGCGGTCGTGTGTAGCGTTCACTTCAGATCGTATGTAGCGTTCACTTCAGATCGGAGGATTATCATCCCGGGCCCGGCGATATGATGGAGTTTAACATGGGATGCCGAAGCAAGAATATTGATCGTGGTATACTATACCAATGGCATCAAATAGTGTGATATAGGTAGTCATGCCCTAAATAGAGGCAACTTGTAATTGAAAAACAAAATTACTAGGTTGTTTAAATATTAAAATCTTAAATTTTCTGTTTATGTTATAACCCAGGTGAAAAATATGTATTAAAAATGTACTTAAGTATGTTTTTAGTACAATAGAAATATACTCAAGTATAGTTTTTATACATTTAATAGTATAAATCTACCCTCAACATACTCATGTCTGCTGTCCTGTTATACGATGGTAATAATCTGTACAATATTGTGAGCACAGTGTAGGCTATATCGTTAGCGAACGTGTATATCTATAAGCACGTCTCTCACCAAGACACCTGTCCAGGGGCCTCATTTATAAAACTGTGCGTAGGATCCTTACTAAAAGTGTACGTGCGCCCGAAAGCCAAAAATGGCGTACGCAAAAAAATATTCAGATTTATAAAACCGTGCGTACGCCAGAACCTGCGCATAATTCACTTTATAAATCCCGATAAATCTCAGTCAGCGGAAGATTGTGCGCACATGCGTCTCCTCCCCGAAATAACCATATATGGAGCTTACAACGCCTAGTTTTACTATGCATATCCTCATCTGCATATCATTTGCATATGATTATTCATCCACGTGATAACATGTTTAACGGTACAAGACATTAGGAAAATATGAAATAGCCTAATACGGATGTGCCGTCACATTACATTAAAAAAAAAAAATGAATAGCCTATCCTTGCCTTGTTTTTGAATAAATAAATCAAATAGTGCAAAATACATTTCAGAGAAAGTTTTCACAATCTTTTCCACTAACCAAATAGTATTTTTAATTGATTTATATTTTTAATGGAAACAGATAGACTGTTGTGCATTATTTGCACGGAACTATTTTCTAAGACAATCTGCTAAGCAATTATCTCTTTAGTTAAAACATTAAAACACAGCATGCCAGAGGAAAAGTGTTCAAAAGCATTGCATCCACAACAAATATTTATATTTATTGAATATAAAAAATGTTGTAACTTCTCAGTAATGATTTCATGTTTAAGTGTTTAACTCCATCAATGACAATGGCATATTTAATCTAAATGTTTAAATCAGAAGTAAAACAGTTTAAATCATTCTTTTATTTATTTAAACTGTTATTGTGAACATGCACTGTTTTTATGATTAGGACTCTGTCGTTAGATAGGCGTTAGTTTCACTAAACGGCCCAACGGGCTCGCTGGCGCGGACATTTAAGAAGGGATGAATATTTGCCTCAAGTGATATGCTTGGTGAGTGTTATATTTGTAGCCTATTATCTTTCTGTATAGCCTATCTATAATTTTCTTTAGATTTTCTGTCTAAAAGTGACCAAAAAGACATTTAACTCCAGCTCACCATCGGTGTCGCCAAACTGCTCCGTCTCCAAAACGTTCGTACGCATGGGTCAGAGTTTGCGTGCAGGTGCGCACATTTTTCCGTCAAGTTTGTTTTTATAAATCACAACTTATGCGTCGGAAGTGGCGTACGCCTCTTTCAGGGCCTGTTTTGTGCGTACGCAACGGTTATAAATGAGGCCCCTGTTCTCCACTGCTTCTCACACCACAACTCATGGTGTCTCTGACCGTTCTGTCTGACATTAGTCCTGGCCTGTCCTGCTCTCTTGGCAGCATAGCAGGCTCATAATTGTATGGCTGTGGTCCGTCATACGAGTAAGTATTTCCTCAGCGTCCGAAATGTCATTGCGATCCATTGTTTTCCTGTTGTTTGAATCGACCGCTCTCCCGCCCGTTACGTCACGCCCGCCACACCCATTTTCAGACGCGGAAGTTAAATTTTCTCACAAAAACGACTCCAGAAGCTTCTGTAGCGTATTTATGAGTATATTTTAAAGAAAATCTAGTTCCTACATTATTTTTCTATACATTGACTCGTTGGGTCCTCTAACCTGCAATATGCCCTTTAACTATGCATTGAGGGTTAGGCCTATATTAATCATTTTATTGTTGAGAAGGTCGATGAAAAGCTTCAGCTCCAGGCAAAACTACAGCTCCAGGCATAAACCGCATGTCGTTGCCATCACCGTTTGGTGCTACAGTATTTAGCCTACATGAATCATTCAGCACAACATTGCTAACATTTGTTATCTTGGTTATTTACAGATACGTTAATGAAGCTAAGTGACATGATGTACAACGCAGCTAGAAGCTAACGTCAACGTTTTCTAATGTTAGGCTAACGTTACGTTACAGATGTTAAAGATAACGTTCAAATACGTTGTTGACTTAACTTAGAACAGATGTAGACATCCTTGTTTAATTCATCCACGTTTAGTTGGTGTTGTGGTCTAAGTTACCGCATAACTTAATCGCATAACTTAATCCAGAGCAGACACTTATATCGGTTCAGATGTGGCTTGGTAAAGGGTAAAAAATACACGCCGTCGCCCAGCCTCTCGGGATACCTAGTGTCAGAGTTGCATGTACCCCATGCACACCGTTTGACCATTTTAAACTTAAAATGACAAGAAAAAACATATAAAAACGAATGAAAACTCACTTACTGCAATGCATTTCAATGGACGTGGAAGCAGAGAATGTCCGAGTGTATTGGGTTAGCTGCGGACTGTGATTGGCTCATCGCGTTTGGGGGCGTGGCTTAGCCATAGGTCAATTCTGAGGATCCTCCACATTGGAACAGTCCTTTGTCGGATGTCGATGACGTAGCATCCTCAAAATTCCGGCTTCCGAGGATCCTTCCTTGACATTGAGAAACAGCTAGAGAGTCCCGTGGTTATGACGCAATCACCAATAGCCTATTTTTACAAAAACTGCTTTTACGGGGCCATAACGTAAGATACAAAGTAATGGAGCCTTTTATACATTGCCGTGTTTCTTTAGAAATAAATAATGGACAAATGGAGTCTTTAAACGCCTCAGATGTAAAGTTATTCGCTTTTAAAGTGACGCCAAAATGAATGGGAGTCAATGGAATGCTAACAGCAGGTGAAGGTCTGCTACAATGGCGGCCCCCGGGGAGGCTTCAGTTTCCGGCTGGTGGATTACCCCCATGTCTCTACCCGGCCTTTTCCGAACTCACTGCATTAACCCTATAAGTGCCGTTGCAAAATAAAACAGCAATTTCACAACAATGATAAAGAGTCTGTGCACTATATAAAATTGATTATTACGTCCGTGGCACGTTGCATTTCTGCTATGGCAACGTCGTTGGGTACGTGTGCCAACGTTCTGTGTTTGCTGGGCAGTAAGGTCTGAAGAGACTCATGTGAACTCATACAGGAGAAAAGCCAGTCAGTATACCTTTTACAGTGCTTGTATATTGTTTTCTTTCAATGCATATTTCATACTCATAAGTAGACCTGAAATGACATGCAGCAGATTATTAGTTAAAACAATTCAAAATGTACCTTCATACTATTTTACCAGTCGTGAATTTTCTGAAAAATTGTGCAAAAATCTCATCTCGTCTCGTTCTCGTGAACCCGATCTCGTGTCTCGTCTCGTGAGATAAGTGTCACACCCTTGTTTGAATCTCATTTAACTGATTTCACCCATAAATACTATGCTGTAGTGAACTTGTAAATATGTACATATTGATTTTGCTAATTTTTAGTAAGTGGTTTTTTTCAGTAAGTGTCATTTATCTACTGTCTGTATATTATATCCAGAAATGTTTGATGAACCTCTGTCCTGTATCCTGTAGCGTCTCGATATCCCTTCTACGCGGTGCAGTGGCACCCAGAGAAAATCCCGTTCGAGTGGATTGATAAACCTGGTATGGTGCACACCCTGTCAGCCATCAAAGCCTCTTTCTACACTGCCCACTTCTTTGTTTCTGAAGGTTGGTCATCTAAAAAACAGAAGTTGCAATATTAATTTGGGAATCTTTCATCTTGGCCTTCGTTTAACTTTTTAATTTGACTTACTTTGGTGTTAAAAACTTGGGTTTGTTTCAAATAAAGTCAACACTCATGATATTTTAAGCAGTTTAGAGTCAGAAATGTTTGATTATAACCACTGAATATATTTATGTGCTACTTTTCTGTTTCAGCTATGAAAAGCAATCATAAATTTAATTCGCAAAGTGAAGAGAAAGAAGCTCTGATTTACAACCATCAGCCCGTCTTCAATGGCCTGGATGGCATCTTCATGCAGACTTACTACTTTGATTAAGTGTTTAAGTCATTACACCATGGGGCAGGAAAATGTTTTTTTTTTTTTTTTTTTTTTTATAGTTGGTTTTAATTATTGCTTGTATTTCTTTCCTTAAAGTTTGCCAAAACGTAGGATGTGTAATGCTGGGATGCATTTTAATGTTCATGCTTTTAATGTTCCTCTTGATTGTAGATTCTGGATGTAGATGTGAAGTGTTCTAGAATCATCATGATGGAATGGATCAATGCTATATCTAATACAATGTTTCATGCACTTAAAATGGGTAAAGAAAAGCCTTTCTTATTTTCCACTGGTTGCACTGGTACATGTAAGTGCATATCAATTTGCTCTCCCAATCGCTATACGATTCCGCTCAACCCCAGCATGGCCTTTAATTCCTCCCGTAAACAATAGGGTCGGCTGCGCGCCACAACCCCTGGGAACATTTCGATATGGTGCTGTACGAGGTTTGTGCGACCGGGCAGGGGCGAGAAGTGAGAACACATCTGCAAAGTCTGTCTGCAATTTGGTTACATCAGTGAGCTGCGCTTACCTCGTAATCGAGATCCCCAACTCGCCGTGAGTTGGTGTTGTGTCAGGTGGAGACCGGTGAGCGATCTGACTAGCTTCACAAGTGGGGTTTGTGCTGGCTGCATGGCGGCGTGCATGCTTCTTCGTCCCGGGTTTCGGCACCACTGTAATGTTCACAAATAAAAAGGATAAAGTCAGGTCAGTGAGTTCTCATTGTCTTTAGTTGTTTATCTCTCCTAAACAAAACAAATGTAATCCAAAATAGCTCTCCTGCACAGTCAACACAACACATTGCTCCCCTTTGCCAGAGTATTTAATGTCACTTTATTAACCAATGTCTCTGTTGTTGACCTTCAATTATCCAATTCAATCATACTAATAAGCGAAAATTACTTTAGTTAAACATCACATTTGTGTTTCATTTTTTTTGTTTTTATTGCTAAAGAATGCATTTTTATGCAATCCAGAATGGCAGCACAGCCAAATGGTTTGGCCCTCTATGTAGAAAAAGTAAAGCAAGAGGAACATTACTTTCCATAAAAAGTAACCGAGTATCAGAATTAGTTACTTTTTAAGGAGCAACAAAATATTGGAATGCATTACTTTTAAAAGTAACTTCCCCCAACACTGGTGGTTGACGTCCAGTATGTTTACCAAATGTGTTTGTATGCATGTTAAAAGTTCTATTTCATTTGGAATAAAGCCATTATTAATCTTTTTTTTTAATATCATAAAATCGCTTCCGCACAAAATGTGCAGTGCTGTGGGTCATCAGGACCAGGACTGAAAAACACTGCTAAACACTCACTGACTGATGTCAGTCAACACATTAAACAGTAACTTGCAGCTCTTTTACTTACAGTTGATTTGATTTCTTCTGATTTTTCTAATCTTTTGTAGCTCATCTTCCTGTTCCTATCCTCACCAGAGACTGTTCTTCGTCATCATCATCATCCTCTTCATCTTCACATTGTTCATTACTGTGTTCAGTGTTGAATGTGAGTGATGTGACTCTCCTGGTACGCAGGAATGAGTGTATTGTCCAGCATCAGTGTGTGTGATATTAGCACCAGCTTCTCTTTACATCTGGAGGTGGAATATCAGGATAAAAACCCCTACAGCTGTGTGCTGAACAATCCCATCAGCAACCAGACCACACATCTGGACATCAACACACTCTGTCAGAAATTTCCAGGTGATAGTTCTTATTTACGTAAGTCAGCTCAGCAGCATATTATCAGTAATTTTATATATTTATTGTTGTTTTATCCCCTCAGACTCAGAATGTGTCAGCTGTTGTGGATCTACTGAAGCTGTGATGCGATTGGTCCTCTCTGCTCTGGTGGGCGTGGCTACTGTTGTTGTTTTGGGTTTTGACATCACATCCAGAAAAGCGGATCAGAAAAGAAGAGCTCAGAAATCAACCTCAGTGCTAAACTGATTCACTGTTAAAACAACCGCCTATCTTTTTTTGTATCTGTATCTTTTCTCCCTGTCTTTCTTTAAAAAAAAAATCTTGTTTACAAAGGAATAAAATGTTTTATAACTGAAGTATAGACGATGTGCATTGTGTTGATCAAGTCACCTAAACCCCAGTAGCTCCCCAGGCGCCACAGCAAAAATGCTCTGTGTGTGTGTGTGTGTGTGTGTGTGTGTGTGTGTGTGTGTGTGTGTGTGTGTGTGTGTGTGTGTGTGTGTACTGGCTCTTAATGTGTGTGCACAAACTTGGATGGGTTAAATGCAGAGGACAAATTCTGAGAATGGGTTACCGTACTTGGCCTTGCATGTCACTTCACTTATTAAACATGGTTAACCGTATTCTTCTCTTCATGTGTCACTTTTTTAAATGCAAAAGTAATTGTCAGTGCACCATAAAAAAAATTTAACACAAAATATTTGTCTGGATTTTATCATGCCACGTGTCATTATTTCTCCGGTAGACTATTTATTCAACACAATTAAAGGCTTGCAAAATATAAATGGGCAGTGCCCTGCTCATAAATATGATTAATATTGCTGTTGGCATGTGAGCAAGATTTCAAGTGTTTAATTTTTATTTACTTATTGGTTTTTTTTACAATGACATGCTATTTTTTCTAAGAATCTTCAAGTAATATTGAGTAGAACAAAACTAATGGTTAGGCGTCATAAGACAACAAAAAAATAATAATTAAGTTCCATTAAGTATTGGTTCCATTCCCCATAGTAGGAAAAAAAATACTATTGAGGTCAATGGGGGAAATCTGGTTACCAACATTATTCAAAATAGTGTGGCTAAGTGCTTATGTTTGGCAGAATCGTTCAGTTTATGATACAAGCGTGAAAATTGGCATGAGCAGTCTCCATGGATCACTTGACAAGAAAATTGTCAGAGCCACTTGAAATTTCAAGATGGCGGCCATTTTTCAAGATGGCCGACACCTTAGTGGAGCAGTTAAGTGATATAGTGGTTTATTTGGTGATACAAGCATGAACATTGGCCATCTTGAAAAATGGCCACCACCTTAGTGGAGCAATTAGGCTTAAAAAATCATTTAGTTGGTGACACAAGCATGAAAATTGCCATGAGCTGTCTCAAAGGGTCATTTGACAAGAAACCGCCCACAGCCACTTGAAATTTCAAGATGGCGGCCTTTTTTTCAAGATTACCTACCACCACCTAAATGGAGCAGTTAAGCGATATAATTGTTTAGTTAGTGACATAAGCATGCAAATTGGTATGAGCAGTCTCTAAGGGTTGCTTGACAAGAAAACACTCTCAGCCACTTGAAATTTCTATTTTCAAGATGGCCGACCCCTGGATCCTCAAAAGATCCATTTTCCGATAGAAATGTATTGGGGTTTTTTTTTCATTAAGGACGATTTGGTGTCAAAATGTGGGTGACGTTTGGCAAAGGAGAGAAGACCAGATGGATCCCTATACATGCGGTAGTTTCAGCCATATGACCAGAGAAAACACGTGGTATTCTCTTCTTCCATGCCTTCAGTGGTTGAGACATTGTGTCATCCTTCCATGGCAAATCAAAGAAGTCTGCCTGGAAAACATGGGACGTGTGTGATGAGGTCTCAAACACATTTGCAAGACTCAGCAAATGTCCCTCTGCAGTGGAGGATAGTGACCTGCAAGCTTTGGAGAGATTTGTTGTGCTAACGTATGGCAGGTCCAGCGATGTCACCACTGTGAACGAGCCCAGGCTTGATCTCTTTGCCAGAAAGCAAAGACAATATGACTTGATCCCACCAACTCAAGCAGCATTCAAAGAGCATGCCAAACGTGCTTCTTATGAGGCTGGATACGTGTGGGGACAGGCATTGAAGCGACATCCACAAATGCCGAGCCCATCCGACTGGGGATGGGTTAAAAAGGACGAAGAGTGGAAAGTCTTCTGGACTCCACTTCCACCTATTGCAGAGAGTTGTTGGGAGTTGACCAAATGTGGGTGCAACAAGGCATGTACTGGAAGGTGTAAGTGCTTCAGATATGGACTCAGTTGCACATGCCTATGTAGTTGCCCCTGCTAGAACCTATTTGCATGTTTCTTTTGACAGTGGTAGTCCTCTATTTTTTCCGGTGTAGGCCTATGGCTCGGCTTCCCCTCGCCACATCGGCGCATCATGTTTTATTTTGTCACCAGACTATCACTGTGACATTTTCAGTTTAGTTCCTTAGTATTGTTTGAGATACTTTCTGTTTGTCATGGTTCCATGGCTGTGTCAGCCAGAGACGCTGTTGCCTCTGGATCTGTTCTTATTGACATTCAGTATTAGTCATTGCTCAATTTTTTGTTTGGTGCACTGTCCGTTCAGCACCACAGCTGTGCTAATTTATTAATCTTATTTTTGTTTCCCCACCTCTCAGTATTAATTTGACCTGTTTAATAACTGTTGGTTTAAAAAAAAAAATCCCTTGTGACTGTTACCTTGTCGTGGTAAGGGAGCTTGTGTACCTCAATGAACCCTGAGAGCTATGCCGGTGGGAGGCAACTCCTGACAGGCTTTACCAAACTCGACAGGTCATCGGTGAGGAGTCAGACAAAACACAGTCAAACTACCTCTCTTGACAGAGTCTCTTGAGGAACCCAATACATTTCTATGAGAAAATGTATCATTTAAAGATCCACATGGCGGGCGGCAGTAATCCTGAAAAATTGCCGCCATCTTGAAATTTCAAGTGGCTGTGGGCGGTTTCTTGTCAAATGACCCTTTGAGACAGCTCATAGCAATTTTCATGCTTGTATCACCAACTAAATGATTTCTTAAGCCTAATTGCTCCACAAAGGTGGTGGCCATCTTGAAAAATGGCCGCCATCTTGAAATTTCAAGTAGCTGTGGATGGCTTATTGTCTAGTGACCATCAGAGACTGCTCATGCCAATGTTCATGCTTGTATCACCAAATAAACCACTATATCACTTAACTGCTCCACTAAGGTGTCGGCCATCTTGAAAAATGGCCGCCATCTTGAAATTTCAAGTGGCTCGGACAAATTTCTTGTTAAGTGACCCATGGAGACTCCTCATGCCAATTTTCACGCTTGTATCATAAACTGAACGATTATATCACTTAGCCGCTCCACTAAAATATCTACTTTTGTGCAAAAATGATTATTTAGGAATCATAACTAGAAATGGCAGCAAAATTAGTTATTATATTAATTATAATTGATTTTATACAGAGGTTCACAAAATTGTTAACTGGTGTCTGAATCACATAAAAAACACAAATGAAAACACACATTAGCCTTTATTTTATAACAATCCATAAGGTAGTCCAGTTGACAAACTTTAAATTTGCAATACAACTGCAAAATACAATTTAAACACGTTTATTGAATGAACAAGCCCTTATAACTATTATAACTATTTAAAATGTAAAAAATGGTTCGCTCTTTCAATTTATGAGTAAAATGAAGCCTGTAGTAAACATAACTTGACGTTACTTTGACGTTTTGTTCTATTATGTAAATTACACACCTATTTTGAAGCAGTTATGTTCATTTTCAAAATGTATGTTTTTAATAAGTAACTAGATAAGACCATCATGTGGTCTTGATACTATCAAATTTTGGCTGGATTTGTGTTTATTAGTCCAGTCAACATTAGCCATTCTGAATTTATAAATCACCCATAATTTAATGTTGTTGTTTTTTTTTTTCAAATATATTTTTGTAGACTTAATAGAATATGTTATTCTTAACTAAGCCCAAGAAAGAATATTAGCATTTTAAACTAAAAAAAAAAAAAAATTTTATTAATTGGCATTTTTACAATAAAGTTTTATTAGTCGATAAAACGCATTTTATATTTCATAATACGGAGTGCATGTTTTCACAGTAAATTTACAGAGAGCATCTCAAATATCACAGTATGTAAATATACACTGGCCTGAATATTAAAAACTCAATATGCTCACAAATATATATGCAAACGTTAATGGCAAAATGTCACGTGATAGATGCAAAAAAACGTGATATGTCTATGTATACAATACAAGGTTCATAACTGTTTTGGAACTGTCATGTTGATTCATTTTGGTCCAGATATTAGCATAATGAAAATGTTAGTGTATTAAAGCATGTCTTTAGCACTATATTTAGCAAAATATTCTCATCAAATATAGTTATCAACACATAACATGCACCTGTTTTTGCATACGGTCGCATTACCTGCACTTAATGAACCACTTCTTAACCATTAAAAAAGTGATATATGCATGTGTGTAAATCCATATAGACTACATCTGCAATACTGGCGTTGTCATGTGAAATTGTGTCACCGTTCTCCACCTGACTCCTCCTCATCCTCATTGAATAAAGAGTCCGTCTGCTCAACAGTATATGTACTAGTGTTTTTGGGGTCCTCTTCTGGTATCAACGACAAATTTGTCTCATTTAGATGATCCCCACATATTTGTGTGGCATCTGTAAGAAAACAAAGAAACACAGAAGGTAAAAAGAGAGAAAGCCGCAGATAAGCTGCACTGTAAAGCAAATTAAATATTCATGTTAAAATGGATGCCAAAAGAAAAAATGCATCACGTGACTCTTGATTTCAAACACAGATTTACATTATCTTTACCTGATCGCAATTATACACTGTAAAAAAGTTGCTGATTTAAATTTAAGTACAATCAACTTGAGTGTTTAAGTCGTTTCAACTTAAATTACATTAAACTGACTTAAAAAAATTGTTGAATCTTGTATAACAAAAAAAGTTGAAAACTGCTTAACTTATTTTGATGAGTTAAAGCAATGTAAAAACGTATGTTGTCATAACTTATTGATCATATAATTTTTTTACAGTGTATAATTATAATTCTACACACAGTAGCACAAGCATATAGATATGGCCCTTTTACTATTTATTCGGAGAAAAAAACTAAGATAATAAGCTATTAAAAACACTTCTATTGTGAATTGTGGACAGAAACACTATTATTTTTGATAATACTATGATGTGATAATTGACAATTAAAAGTGAAAATAGAAGTTGGCATAAGCTTCTTACCACGGACATTGACTTTGATTGTTTTGGTACGATGATTTGTGTTGCTGGCGATCTCAAGTTTAAAGTGCCCGGTGTCTTTGACTCTCATGTTCTTGATGGTGAGATTTCCAGTTGTATTATCCAGCGTGAGTCTGTCTTTGAATTTCCCCACAGGACCATCCTTCACTGTGAACCTATCGTTCCCTTTATGGCACACAGCTATGACAGTAAACAAGGTTGTGGAATCAGAGACTCTGGAATCAGCGTATTTCCACCGTAGCCGATCATCTCTCTGTACGTCAGTAACACCAGAGTTTAGAGTCACTGTATCTCCAGGCTGCACTTTTATTTTCTTCACTTGATCGAGCCCAGCATGAAACATATCTGGAGGAAAAAACATTCAAGACAGGAATTAAATATGTAGAGGTGGTTTACAACTAATATCTTGTTAAACAAACCATGTGATGTTGGAAATGATATCATTTTCTTTGTGGATTTACACTGCAAGCAATATGGTAAAGTTGGTCTTACCCTGAAGTGGAACATATTCTTCCTGACCTGTTCGAACAATAATCACAGATTTGTATATATTTTTTCTTTTTTTTAAGATTACTTGTGATCGACAATGAAAACTTACATTGTTTTAAAGTAACTTACTGTTTGGTAAACCTCTCTGCTGATTAGGCATTTCCCCATCGGCTAAAGACATGTTAGAGCCATTACTACATTAACAATATGTATTGTGTATAGTTCACCCAAAATGAACATTTCTGTGGGAAAAATAAGAAAAGATTTCAGAGTTTTAGTGTCAGCACTACATTAAACGTCTATATATAATGTTGAATATAATGTTTAATAATGCAATGGGGGAATATGTGTGGGTCCTGGTAATGCCAAATGTCTAATGTTAGCAGTAAAAAGTGGCTTAAATTATTATAAATATATCTAGTGACTGTCAGTGAATAAGTATGTATTTTCAGCTTCAGAATCATGAATATTGTTATTCTGGCGTCTCTATTGTCCTGTGCATTGGGTTTCCAGCACCAAGTCCAAACCTAATCATTTACACACACAATGTAATATCAAATTTGGCATTTTAATCAATCTTTTATCATATGTCTTGGAGTATAGCAATAATATCGTATTGTGAGCTAAGTATCGTGGTATGTATCGAATCGTGACATGAGGGTAACGTTACACCCATAATCACGTGACTTTGACTAGTTTTATACGTGTTACATATACGCAACAATTTTGAAGAAGAAGAAGGAAGAAGGTTTGTTGGTGCTAGACAATCTTTTGACCGTGATAAAAGGCTAGAACTTATGTTTTTGGAACGTGAATACGTGTAAATTTAGTTTTGAGTTTGATTGGTAACAAGACAAAGACAAAGTAAAGCTTTACAAGACAAGTTATAGATTCATGCATCAAATCCTTTTTGCAAAACCCTTTTGGAAATAGCGAAGAAGGGAAAATGGCTGAGATCGCCATTACAGACTCAAACACACAGAGAGATTCAGTTGGTGCACACAGTAATTCAAGATCTTACCGTTATTTGGATGGTCAACAACATCATCTTCAAGAACTGGATCTGTTTAAACAATAATTGATGCCAGTTAACTTTTCGTTTGTGGTTTTGTGTTTTCATTCATATTGTCCTCCGGAGTGAAATTAATTTAGTTCACTGCTCAAAAAATGTTTTATATCTAAACATTTTAATTCAAGATACATTTACGAAAAATAAACTTGCATGAAAAGTTTGATCAATTATGATATCAAAACAATACATGATATCTTATGTCATTTCAGTAAGAAAATCACTTTTTGCAGTGTTGTAGGTACTGTTTACTGTTAACGTTTACTGTTTACTATTGTTACTGTTTACTGTTACTGTTTAGCGTTACTGTTTAACTTTACTGTTTACTGTTACTGTTTACTATTGTTACTGTTTACTGTTACTGTTTAACTTTACTGTTTACTGTTTACTGTCACTGTTTACTATTGTTACTGTTTACTGTTACTGTTTCTGTTTACTGTTACTGTTACATTTACTTTTACGGTTTACTGTTTACTACTGTTACTGTTTACTGTTTACTGTTACTGTTAACTGTTACTGTTTAACTTTACTGTTTACTGTTACTGTTTACTACTGTTACTGTTTACTGTTACTGTGTTACTTTTACCGTTTACTGTTACTGTTAACTGTTACTGTTTACTACTGTTACTGTTAACTGTTTACTACTGTTACTGTTAACTGTTACTGTTTACTACTGTTACTGTTTACTGTTACTGTTTACTACAGTTACTGTTTACTGTTACTGTTTACTACAGTTACTGTTTACTGTTACTGTTAACTGTTACTGTTTACTACTGTTACTGTTTACTGTTACTGTGTTACTTTTACCGTTTACTGTTACTGTTACTGTTTACTACTGTTACTGTTTACTGTTACTGTTTACTACTGTTACTGTTTACTGTTACTGTGTTACTGTTTACTGTTACTGTTAACTACTGTTACTGTTTACTATTACTGTTTACTGTTAGAGGCATAACTACATCAAAAAATTATATTTACCCTTATATCAAATTATGTTTTTTGATAAATGTATATTTTGTGTTATTTGTACTGTATCACGTGACTTTGACTAGTTTTATATGCGTTATATGCGTAACAATTTTGAAGAAGGTTTGTAGGTGCTAGACAATCTTTTGACCGTGGAAAATGCTAGAATTAATTTTTTTGGAAAATTTCGAAATAGCGAAGAAGGGAAAATGGCTGAGATCGCCATTACAGACTCAAACACACAGAGAGATTCAGTTGGTGCACACAGTAATTCAATATCTTACCATTATTTGAATGGTCAACAACATCAACTCTAAGAACTGGATCTGTAAACAATAATTGATGCAAGTTAACTTTTCGTTTGTTGTTTTGTGTTTTTTATTTTATTTTATTTTATTTAACCTTTATTTATCCAGGTAAACTGTTTGAGAACCACCTGGCCGTCATGTTTGTAAATGATTTATATTTATTTTTCATTTATATACTGCCTCCAGAGTGAAATTAATTTAGTTCACTGCTCAAAATTTTTGTTTATATCTAAATATTTTTCAATCAAGATACATTTACTTGAAAAAAATCTGCCATGGGGTCAGAAAAATAAACTTGCATGACTGTTACTGTTTACTGTTACAGTTACCGTTTACTGTTACTGTTTCTGTTTACTGTTACAGTTATCGTTTACTGTTACTGTTACTGTTTCTGTTTACTGTTACTGTTTCTGTTTACTGTTACCATTTACTGTTACCTTTATGGTTTACTGTTACTGATACTGTTACCGTTTACTATTACTGTTTACTTTTACTGTTACTGTTTACTTTTACTGTTACAATTTACTGTTACTGTTACTGTTTACTGTTTACTGTTACTGTTTACTTTTACTGTTACTGTTACCATTTACTGTTACTGTTTACTGTTTCCATTTACAGTTACTGTTATGGTTTACTGTTACTGTTTACTGTTACTGTTTATGGTTTACTCTTACTGTTTACTGTTACTGTTATCGTTTACTGTTACTGTTACTGTTTCTGTTTACTGTTACTGTTTCTGTTTACTGTTACCATTTACTGTTACCTTTATGGTTTACTGTTACTGATACTGTTACCGTTTACTATTACTGTTTACTTTTACTGTTACTGTTTACTTTTACTGTTACAATTTACTGTTACTGTTACTGTTTACTGTTTACTGTTACTGTTTACTTTTACTGTTACTGTTACCATTTACTGTTACTGTTTACTGTTTCCATTTACAGTTACTGTTATGGTTTACTGTTACTGTTTACTGTTACTGTTTATGGTTTACTCTTACTGTTTACTGTTACTGTTTACGATTTACTGTTACTGTGGTTTTTTTTTTTTTTTTTTTTTTTTAAATGACATACAACAAAACCCCCTCTCAGACACAAAATACAATGTTACCATATATAAAATGTTATATCCGTAATGTCTTTTGACACAAGTTAACAGAGACCAACCATCTCCCAAAGAGCAGGTCGCGGACTGTAAAAATTATTCATGAGCGTCGTCCTCCTCTTGATCTTCTGTTAAGTCTGTGCCTTCTGCAAAAAGCATGAAAGGTCTCCAAATACTATCAAACAAGTCCTTTTTTCCTTTTAGCAAGTAAGTGATGCGTTCCAATGGAAGTGTAGCCAACATCTGCTTAACCCATTGTCCAATACTTGGTCCTCTTATGTTTTTCCAGTGCAGTGCAATCAACATTTTAGCTTGCAATAAACATATATCAATGAACATCTTCTCGCCTTTTGTATATCCTGCGTGCTTGGGATATAAGCCTAAAATTATAAAAGAAGGTTCCAGAGGAAGGTCTTTAGAAATTATATCCTTCACAGATTGCTTTATTGCTCCCCAAAATGTCCTAATTTCTCTGCATTCCCAAATACAATGAAACAATGTTCCCTTTTCTTCTTCACACTTTGTACATATGTCTGGGATATTTGGATTGTATTGGTTTAATTTGGCAGGAGTAACATAAACACGCATTAGCCACTTGTATTGTAATAATCTCAACCTAGAATTTACGGTTTGCTTATGTGCTTTACTACAAGCCAATTCCCACTCGTCTAGTGATACATTTTTTTGTAGATCTTTCTTCCAGGCTTCTAATTTTAAGGTTGAGTTATCTGGGGAGTGTGATAACAGTAGTTTATAAAGTTGTGAAATTGCTCCCCTTTTAAAGCTATTTTCACTTATCATTTCTTCTAACTTAGATTTGGGTGGTTTCAATAAATTGCTTTGTTTTGTTCAGAGATGGGACCAAGTCACACATGTGCAAGTCTCAAGTAAGTCTCAAGTCTTAACCTTCAAGTCTCAAGTAAGTCCCAAGTATTTTTTTCCTGGGCAAGTCAAGTCAAGTCAAGTCACAGGCTATGTCAAGTCAAGTCAAGTCAAGTCTTGTAGTAGGTCAAGTCAAGTCCAAGTCAAGTCACCTTATTATTGTAATTTTACCTGCAGAGTTTGATCTATGGGCGTCAGTTTGGTTTGAAATGAACAGAGGCGCATTCGGAAGTGCATTTGGGAACAATGACGCATTCATTCACTTTTTTCTTTCACGCAGGTCATGTTTTGAAAGATGGTGTCCTGTAGCTTACTAATTTAAAGAAATAAAAATGTATACAAAAATGTGATGTCCGACTTCTTTTATGAAGAAGAAAGCCTTAAAGGGGTCATATAATGGTACATGCACTTTTACAAGTTGATTGTACTGAAATGTGTGTTGGCAGTGCCTGTACACAACCATCATATAATGATAAAAATCCATCCAGTGGTTTTGTTTTAATCTCCTTATATGTTTTCCCCTGCCTCAAATCGAGCCGTTCGAGCCTGTGACGTCACACGGTCGGACGCCCCTCCCACGATTGTTGAATGACAGCCGCGTTTCAACACAGACCCGCCCTCGCTCGTGAGAGCGAGCTGTCAATCATAGTCTGCGCGGACCGGCGCGGTCATTGTTGATATGCTGGAGCACTGTCTATGAGCAGAATGGCGTCTAAGCGATTGTGGTGTTCTGTTCTTGGGTGTAATAACGAACACAGTCATTTTAATGTTCCTAAATCCGAACCGCTGAAGACGCAGTGGCTGAGTTTGTTTTCGAAGGGAATATTCCCCACGAGCAACGTCAATGCTCTCATGTTTGCCCGAATCATTTCACACACCAGACTGCTTTATAAACGAGGGTGAGTATAAAGCTGGATTTGCTAAGTAGCTGCTCATGAAAAAAGATCGGTACCAGATATTCGTGTTCCTGCTGAATCTCCAGAAGAACTGAAGTGAGTGTAACGTTTTATTCAACTTTATATTAATATTTATATCTTTGCAAATCGCTAGCTGCACACTTCACAATGAATGCGTCTAAGGTTTACACTCAGGGTACATTACGGCATGTTTTCTATGTATGACGTTCTCAATATAATTCATAATTCCACGTTTATACTGAACAACGCGTTATGGTTATTGTGTTATTGTGTTACAAACGGTGTACGCACAGAACAGAGGGGCGGGGTGAGCAAATTATCATTTAAAGTAATATGCACTGAAACGGCGTGCTGAAAACAGAGCTGTTTTTGACCAAGTAAAATAAGTGTTTTCTTACAATACTAATGAGAATTTTTAATTAAAGTATATTACAAACTTTTAATTTAGACCCCAAAGAATCATATTAGCTTGTACAAAAATGGCATTATATGCCCCTTTTAAGTTTTCAAAAAGCATTAGACATATGACCCACTATTCTGCTTCGTGTAAGTTATTTATCAATGAATTCAAACGCGTTGGCTGGCGCTGAGCCAGAGACATACGCTCTCAGTGCTGTCATATATCACAACTGTTCAGTGTTTTCAACCACATCATTTTTATTTTAGGTTTCAGACATTTAAATACACATAACTACTAGCAAAAAATATATTTGTAGTTTGTAAAATACACTGATGATGTCTATGGAAGCGTCAATAATAATCATTTCCATTATAATAAGACGCACGTTTTATTCATATCAGATACACATTGTGTAAGTAGCTTTACATTTTACCCTATTCTTCTCCCAGTTCACCGGTCACTTACTTTCATGATTTTCGTGAGAAGTTGAGAAATTGACGTGTTGTAAACTAACGTTAACATGGCACCGCCCATTCGCACATACAGCTCAACTAACGCGATCATTATAAAGGTGTTTAAACAACAAAACACATCCACTTACACATATTTGACAATCGGAATATCAGTGTTGCATGTTATAGCTAATACATTTGTGAACATTTTGAATAAAACAGGAAAAATGACATAAAAGCAGATCATTCATTCAGCGCTGTGTTGTGGTTGCGCTGTGTCACTTGACAAGCAATGACGCGTCACCATGAAACACTAAAGTGAGTGACAGGTTCTAAATAACGGTCGCCTAGAAAAACTCACGCTGGTGGATCAGTTAGAATAGTTTAAACTTACTTGTGAAAGGGTTAATGGCTACTTTAGCTATTACATTAGCTAACTACCAACTAACATTAACAAATTGACAAGCACTTACTGGGCAGAATGGCTCTTCAAATGACGGACGAAATTGGAGGTTGTCGTCTGGCTGTCCGCAATGTTAATGTTGTAGCCTATGTCTTGCAAAGCGCTGTTCGTCTTTTGCCATGGTGTGAATAATTCTTGAAGCCGAAAGCAATGACCCTCGGTACCCCTCCGGCTGACATTTTGATGTGATATCTGATCTAAGTGGGCGTGGTGTGCGTAAGGTACGAGGTATGACTGATGATAGTGTCGTGATCAACTTTAAAACATTTTTTTATATATATTTTATATTCAAACTGAAAACATGATGTGATTAACACTCAAGTCATTCAAGTCATCGTGTCTCAAGTCAAGTCAAGTCCCGAGTCTTTAACTTCCAAGTCCGAGTCAAGTCTCAAGTATTTCATTTTATGTCAAGTCAAGTCACAAGTCATAAAAATAGCGACTCGAGTCGACTCGAGTCCAAGTCACCAAGTCACAAGTCCCCATGTCTGGTTTTGTTCCTATATAACTTCTAAGTTGGAGATACTTGAAAAAATATTTCTTTTGAATGTTGAATTTATGTATAAGCATGTCGAATGACATCATGTTGTCTGAGTCTGTTGGATATAGATCTTGAATTTTCTCCAACCCATTTAAGGCCCATTGCTTAAACACTGTATCGGCTCTCCCCGGGGAGAACTTCTGATTTCCCCAAATTGGGGTTAGCCGTGATAAAATAACTGGTTCTTTAATATATCTTTTAACATTATACCACACCTTAACCATGTTTTTAACTATTGGATTTTTAGTTTTCTTCATCAAATTAGCTTCTGTATCAGAAAAAAGGTACAAAGGCAACGGAGGGCTCGAAATGTTACTTTCCATTTCTGTCCATTGGGGGGCGTCTTTTTTGCTAAAATAGTACCCTATAGATCTAAGGTGAGCTGCCCCAGTAGTACCATACAACATTTGGGCACATCAAGCCTCCTTCATGGTAGGGCAAATGGAGTAACGACAGTCTTATTCTAGCACGTTTGTTTGACCATATAAAATCAAGGAGCAATTTCTTAAATGTTTTAAACCAGTCAGCAGGGGGAGGCAAGGGAATATTCTGAAAAACATACAACAGTTTTGGAAGTATATTCATTTTGTAAATATTAATTCGACCAATAAGAGACATGGGAAGAAGAGTCCATCTGTTGACACAATCTCTAATTTCGTTAGTAAACGATTCATAATTATGCTGAACAATTAAATCTAAATTTGGAAGGATATGTATTCCCAAGTAAGTAAATTTAGAAACTGATTTGAATTGTGAAACAACTATAGGTGGATTTTCTCTCTCTCTTTTATCTAGCAACAAGATAGAAGATTTTAATCTGTTAATTACATATCCTGAAATATGACCAAACTCCTCAATTAGTTTTAACAAAGCAGGAATAGATGAATTTAGTTGTGAAAGGAATACAATTATATCATCTGCATATAACGACAGTCTGTGTTCTACCTGACCAATTGTAATTCCGGTTATGTGTAAGTGTGACCGTACTGCTAAAGCCAAGGGCTCAATTGCTAAAGTGAAGAGTAACGGAGATAATGGACACCCCTGCCGACATCCCCGTTTAACTAAAATTGGTTTAGATACGTTTTTATTTGTTAAAATCTCTGCAGTTGGATGTAAATATAATAACTGTATCCATTTTCGAATTTTTGGACCAAATCCAAAGCGTCTCAACACGTCAAAAAGATAGGCCCACTCTACTCTGTCAAATGCTTTTTCGGCATCCAGGGAGAGAAGGGCCGTATCCTTAGTGTCGACTAATGCTTGAATGACATTGAGAACCCTCCTAACATTGTGCAGACCTTGCCGTCCCAAAACAAAGCCGTTTTGATCCCTGTGGATGATCAATGGAAGGGTTTCCTGTAAACGAGTTGCTAGTAATTTGCTGATTATTTTAAGATCTGAGTTAAGCAGGCTTATTGGCCTCATATTCTCACATTTATCCCTAGATTTTCCAGGCTTAGGTAATAAGATAATTAATGCATTGACCATTGAGTTAGGGAGGTCCCCATCTATAAAAGCTTCCTGTAACATTTCCAATATTGGCTTTACCAGCTTTCCCTTAAACTTTTTGTAAAAGTCGATTGGAAACCCATCAGGTCCAGCTTTTGTACTCATATTATCAATTATTTTGACTATTTCATCTTCACTAATGTCCCGGTCTAATTGTTGGCTAAGGTCTTCTGCAATAGTTGGTATGTTTAACTTGTCTAAGAATATTTTTTGTGTGTTTAGATCTGTATGGCCCTGAGAATCATAAAGTTTTTCATAATAATTTCTAAATTCTTTATTTATCTCTAATGGATCCACAATTGTTTCTCCTTTTGTATTTATTATTGTAGTTATATTTTTTTGTGCTTCCAATTGTTTAATTTGCCATGCTAAAATCTTACCGGGCTTTTCCCCCTGTTCATAAAAAGACTGATTTAACCTTAGTATGTTGGAGGCTGCCCTATCCGCTGTAGCTTTATTATACTGTGCTTTTAACAGCAACAGCTCTTTTTCTGCTTGTGAATTCTTATCTCTAAACAACTGCTTCTCCAAATTCTTTATTTTTTCTTCTAATTGTTGTCTTTTCTTGCGCAGTTCTTTAGATTTTGAAGAAGTATAAGAAATTATATAACCCCTTATACAGGCCTTAAAGGCATCCCATTTGACACGAGCAGTGGTTTGTGTTGTGTTTATACTAAAATATTCATCAATCTTATTCCCAACATATCCTACAAAAGATTCATCCTTGAGCCATTTTTGATGCAAGCACCATCTAGGAGGGTCTATCAATAAATCTTTATGAGTATATTTTATGTTACATGAAGCATGGTCTGATATTGTAATACTATCATAGGAACATTCTCCCATATTAGGCAACAAGTCTGCCGAAATCAGAAAATAATCTAAGCGAGAATATGTATTAAATGTTTTAGAGTGACAAGAGTAAGTAATATCGATTGGATTATAATGTCGGCAAATATCTACCAACTGTAACTCCTTCATAAAGTTCTGGATGATTTCTCTGCTTTTATGATGAGTCAGGTCAATTCCAGTGGATCGGTCTAAAATTGGATTTAAAACGCAGTTCCAATCTCCACCGATAATATTTTTTCCTGAGAGAGAAGAAATGGTTAGAAATAAATTTGTAAAGAATCGATAATCATCTATATTAGATCCATATACATTCACTAGGTTGAAATTTTCATGTAAAATAGATCCTTGAATAATCAAGTATCTTCCAAATTTATCTTTTATAACATTTGTGACATGAAATGGTACCGATTTATGAATTAGTGTAACTACACCTCGAGCTCTAGATGTAAATGAGGATGCATACAGCGATCCCTGCCACCTCCTGCTTATTCTGATATTTTCCTCCTCAAGAGTGTGGGTCTCCTGCAGGAAAACTATTTTAGAGCCTAGATCTTTTATTTTATTCATAACCTGCTTGATCTTTTTAGGTCTACTTAGGCCCCTGCAATTCCAGGAAGTATATTTAATTTCAAATGTTTGTGTCATTTAAGCAAACATACAGAAGCATTATTTTTACACAATATAAATGTGTCTGAGAGTTAACACCCACTAGAACCCTGCTACAAGAACTAAAAGCTGCGAACAACACAAACATCACAAATACAAACCCCCCCTTCCCAGCTAACTGGGTAAACCCCTGAAATACACTACTTCCGACCGCTAACACCGTCAGATTCCTGAGATCTGAACTGTTGTCAGAATAGAAACATCTCAACGTTCACCTGCAACTATATTCAAAAAATGTATCCTTTTTTAACAAAGCTAGCATTTACAACTTCAAAAATGCCTAATCAAAAATACCTACAATATGTGGTTGTTACGACATTGGCAATACCTATAGACATAAGTCATTCTGTTTCTTCTGTATCCATTTGGATCTTCTGGACAAAGATCTTGGCCTCCGCTGGGGAAGTGAACTTGTGGACTTTCTCCTTGTATGTCAGTACCAACGTAGATGGAGAAAGTATTCCATGCATGCCGCACCCCTAGCTTACGCAGCTGGTCACGAACAACATCGAACTGCTTCCGCTGCCTGTGCACCTCCGTAGCGATATCAACAAACACCTTCACACGTTGGTTCTTGTAGAGGATATCCTTCTTTGTTTTGGCGGCTCTTAGTACCGATTCTTTCTGCTTGTAGTTAAGAAATCTCATGATTACCGTTCTCGGCGAGGCATCGGTGTCTCTCTTTGGTCCGACGCGGTGAGCCCTTTCCAGGACTAAAGGTTGACGCATTGGGTTTAACTCCAGCGCGTCTGGTAGCCAGCTCTCCAAGAACCCGCACATGTCGGAGCCCTCACAATTTTCAGGGAGACCCACCAGCCTAAGATTGTTCACCCGCGATCTTGTTTCCATATCGACCATTTTTTCCTCAAGATGTTTATTTCTTTTCTGTAAACTCTCGACCACCGCTTTCAAGTCGACCTGCTCGTCTTCCACGTTAGACAGACGCACCTCTGCCTCAGTCATCCGCTCTGTACATTCAGACACATCCTTTCTTGTTTCTTCTATAGCTTTCAGTACGCCATCAAATCTTCCCGCGAACTCTGTTTTCAAATTGCGTATCTCTCCCAGTATCTCATCTTTAGCCATATTAAGCTGATGGTCGTTGCCGGGTGGAATCGTCGCGTTATTGTTCACATCACCTTCGTTAGTTTCTTTACTAGCAGCGTTAGCATCAGTCGTACCGTTAGTTTCCTTGCTAGCTGGCTGCTCTATGCCATGCGACCCAAAGCCTGTTAATTTGGATTGGGTTGTTGATTTAGGCTTATCTCTACTCCCTCTTCCAGTGCCAGGCATTTCTGCGTCAATTTCACAGTTTCAGAGAGTTTTTGACTCAACTAAAAGGATTATTCAGGATTGTAGTAGAGAGCAGGCTCGAACGTGACCTTCTAGCTCGCGGCCATAACCAGACTACTGTTACTGTTTACTGTTACCGTTTACTGTTACTGTTTACTGTTTCTGTTACTATTACTGTTTACTGTTTGACCAACCATCTTTCTAATCATAAATAGAAACTGTGGGCTGTATTAATCAGAGGCTGCGTCTGAAATCGCATACTCTCTTGAATAGGTACTTATTTTGAATAAGTAATGACTTCACGACTGCTAGAATAGTATGTTATGTGTGTAGTTTGAATGTTATCCAGACGTACTACATTTGCCATGTTGTCATTATCATGTGACATACCAATGTAATTTCTGCCAGTTCTGCCAATGACTGTCATTCATAAATCCTTTCCCGTGGCTTCATGGGATTGTAAAGTGTCCATCATGTGCACACTTCAGAATCCCGCCAGAAGTAATAGGTCATCCGGGTACTTTTTGCCTACTTTTTTACAAGTACTGTGAATTTGGACATACTTCTTTTGTCACATACTGTTTTTTGCCTACTTTTTTTGTGACCAGTGCTGGCAAAATGAGTCGCAATAAGCAAATATGCAAAAATGTATTATTGTTCTTTTCACATTGTCTATTAAAAAAAATCTCCATAATGATCTATGATTTGTTGGAATCAGACAAAAAATGAATGAAAAAAAAATTCATTTGAAATCGATAGAGTCAGCGAAGTCAATGTTGAGAAAAATTTCAAAACATCAACAGTCTTACAGTAATATATATATGAACATTGGGGATTAGATGTGTGGTCTGGTTGCTGATGGGATTGTTCAGCACACAGCTGTAGGGGTTTTTATCCTGATATTCCACCTCCAGAGGTAGAGAGAGACTGATGCTGAGATCACACACACTGATGCTGGACAATACACTCATTCCTGCGTACCAGGAGAGAGTCACATGACTCACATTCACCACTGAACACAGCAATGAACATGATGATGATGATGATGACGAAGAACAGTCTCTGCTGATGACAGGAACAGGCAGACGAGCTGGAAAACATGACAGAATAATCAGACAGAAGATATTTTACAGATAAATCAACCTTTATTGGTAAATCACCATGTACCTCTAAAAGGAATTAGATCTGAATGACACCTTAAAGCAGTAGTTTAACATGTTCACAAGTATTGGCATTTGATGCGGTAAATCTATTGGCCTAACTTTTTTTAATCAATTTAGTTTAATTATATATATAACTTTTTTTTTCTCTGGGTTGAAGGTGCTTTATTTGGGTTTTTATTGTCTAGAATTGCTAATAAAAGTTCTTATAAAGGGAATAACTCTGGTTAAAAATACATTTTAAGTTCCATCAATATTGTCTATAGCAGAAAATAATTGACCCGTCATTCAGTTTATTAAGTGTTTTACCTTTGAATTAATGCACTTATAGCAATTTGTTAAGTTAAAGCAATATGAATTATTTAGATAATTATACCTTATTCACGTTGTAAAGTTGTCTAGAATCAAAATAATAAACACAATCAGTATGTTGGCTTAGTGTACAACAGTTCATGGGCAAATGACTCGAGTAACATCATAGACCTTCAATAAATTCCTATTCCTTTACCAAATTTTAGATAAAGTAATATTTATTTTAATGCAAACTTGTGTTATTTTCTTCAGATCAAAAGTTTTGATAGAGATAATATCACACAAGCTACTCACCATAGACAGTAACATTAAACGTCTTGTAAAAGCTCCTGCTGAAAATATTAAATTTATATATTCCAGAGAAATTAGCTGTGATGTTCTTGATGGTAAGAGATACAGACTGTCGGTCCACCAGCAATCTGTCTTTAAACTGCTTAATTTCAAAGTTCATTACTATGACAATATCGTCAGGTCCAAAGGTCCACCCTTTCAGATCTTCGCTCGGTATTACATCAGTGTGTAGAGTGACTGAATCTCCCTCAGTGACTGGCACGGACTCCACTATATCACCAAACACACCTGAAGAACAAACAGAAACGTTTATTCAGAATTGTTAGGAAAACCTCAATAAACAGTTAAGGACAGAGCCTTTGTTTGGACCAGAGTTTGATATGAATCAACATACTGTAACATACAAATAGCACAATTTCTTTAACCCAATTATGTAGGACATGTACTTGAACACAAACGAAGATATTTTGAAGAATGTTGGTGATCGACTTCCAATAGTAGGAAAAAAAATACTATGGAAGTAAATTGCTGCTACCATCATTCTTCAAAATATCTTCCTTTGTGTTCAGCAGAAGAAAGAAACTCATACAGGTTTGGAACAACATGAGGGTGAGAAAATGATGACAGAATTTAAAAAAATGTTTTGATGAAAATTCCCTTTAAGTCAGTGATGAAACTACACATCTTCTTATAATCAATTTACTTTCTGAAAACATCAGCAATTACTGAGAGAATTAAACTAACAAAAGTCAAGGGCCCAACTAAAGAAAACACTGATCACCCTAATGGTGACTCCAAACAAAACATTTCCCACCAAACATCAACATCTAAACCTCTGTACCTTTTTAATAAGAACTTCTGTAGGCGTCTGACAAAAATAAAGTCTGGTTAGTAATAAGTGAAGCTGGTAGTGCTGTTTGTGGAGTTGATTAATCCTCTTCATACTGAGATCTTGAGATATTTAATGTCTTCTTTTATCTTCAGTTGATTTAATCTAAGGTTGTGGCTGAAGTCAGTTGTAGTTTCTGTTCTTGTTGTTTCTCCTTCAATGATTCTGCTTGTCAACAGCAGGTGTTCGAATGTTTAAAAAGAATGTTTCGGGAACATCATGCAACCAAACATTACGGAAACTGGGCTTTTTTAATGTTCATGGAAACAATTCATCGTTCCTAGAAAGTTTTTGATAGAAATTACGTTGAAAGAATGTTTCAGGAACATCAACCTAGGCCTATAACTTTTAAAAAACATCCCTTTAACATTAAGAAAACTGGACATTTTAATGTTTCCATAACCAAACCAGATTGTTTGGAAAACGTTCTTAGAACAAATCGGGTCGATCAGGAAGATGTACTTTTTGACACAGATTCCCAACTTTTGAGCTTTCGTCATTATGCAACAGGAAGCTCGCGCTCCAGAATGTTGTGAACGGGCTCAGGTCCGTTTGCCAAGGCTGTGTATATTACAGGTAATAATGTTGATAATGTTTAGATTCTTGCACAGACCAATTGTTTCACTTCATAAGACCTCAATGAATCTTCAGAAGCCATATATATATTCGACTCTCAGTCACGGTAGCCATTAACTTGCATTCTATGAATCACCAAGGATCAAGGTTTCAGTTCAAAAATAAAATAATTAAAAAAACGTACATTTCTACTGAAGAATTAAAAAATTAAAAGCCAATTTTCATTTTTTGGGTGAACTATCCCTTTAAGTAGACAGTCAGTCGTGAGCACAGGCATCTGTTACTAGAAAGCGATACACAACTAGTAAAAGCTGCAAACATTCACTATTCCTCAAGAAGGAAACACTTACAGTCAGAGGGATTTAAACTTTTAGACAGGAAGATCGGTGTAAATTGTTCTGATTTTGATTTCTGGTAAACGTGTCGGCTAAATGTGTAGCGTCTGAGGAGCAGACAGCAGAGATTTAACACAATCTCTGAGGCGTGGTTAGTTGTGTGTTGCTGTCAGAAAACCATCCACTGCTTCGTTTAAAACTGACAGGGTTCAGTCCATGTCATTATAAAGGAATTTATGCAAATACCTTTAGAAGTAGGAAAATGTTATCTGTATTGCTGTCTTCCCGATCTGCCACAGCCACAAATAGGAAATGTGGGAAAAGGGTCTAGATTACGACACTGTTAATAGATCTGATCGACTAGAGAATTGCGTTTTGGTTTGTCCCCCATCTTCGCTTAATGGTGAAGAGTGTTTGCCCTACCAAGTTCTTATAAAGGTCAATAGCATAGGCCTACTATTCGTTTAATAAAACAATTAGCTTTCCCATTTTGGAAAAAATGCACACGTCTATTTTTTTTTATATATTTTTTTGGTGAATTGTTGAACCTACCTGCAGTGCTATTAAAGTATTGTGCAGTGCTATTCATAAAGCTGTAGCCTACAGGCTCAAACGATTGAAACCGAAAGTGCCTTAAACAATGTTTAGCCTACAACTTACCGTCTATGTGCGAAAAAAATGAAAAAAATGCTCTTCATATCGATGTACAGTTGAGTAGCCTAAAATTTGAGTGAAGAGACATGAAAAGTGGAAAGAGTCCGAATGTTCGTCCCGTCACATCTCAGATTCAGAACTTACTTCTGCACAGACAGGATTAAAAATTAGGCTACTCCAAAAGAGACAATGAACCCAATGATAGCCGATTGACTGAAGTTCACTGCATGGTGTCTATTCTTGATGAAAGTTTCCACACACAAAAAAAGAGTGATTTAGACTTCCTTAAAGGAGCTCAGAGATAGGTTTACACGCTTGACCGATCGCAAGAGAGAAATGGGAAATGACCATAGACTGTAAAACATGGGAAATTACCCATATTGCCATCTATCACACACCAACGAGGTTTCAGTTCACTTCTGTCACGGAAGTCTTCATGGCCTGATGTTCATGACACACAGGCTTTACCCAAACTTTCCTCATCTTGGAATCCTCTCTCAAAAGGACATTATCTTTGGACTTATATGAGCAGCAACAAAGATTTTTGTATTTCACAACGTGTTTCTTGTCAAATAAACCCTGCTCTTTAGTTCAATTAATTAATTAATTATTATTTTTATTTTATTAATTTTTTTCTTTATTTTTTTTTCTTTCCTTGTAATCCATTTTTGCACCTGATCTTACTATTGTATCGCAGTGATGTATTATTGTTGCCATGTTGTTTGTGCATGATATATTTTTCAATTAAAAAAAAAATCAATAAAACAAGCTTTTTTAACAATGATAATCCGTAGCCAAGGCTACTATTAAAAATGTCAATGAGCCATTTTTTCCTGAAATGTTCCTCCACCAGTAACTTTCAATGTTATATTCTAACCATTAGATGTCGATAGAGAGCCAGAGACTCTGCAAAGAACAGATTTTATAAGAAAACAAATTTCAAGCCTGACTTCATACAACATGCAGTGCATGTAGAAAACTTCACTTGACATCCCAAGGTACAGCTTCAATTTCACTTTTTGTCTTGTTTAAAAAAGACACATATTTTTGGACTAGTCTATGTGTAAATGTGAATGCTAAAAAAGCAAGGTCATTTGCAAGATTTAAAATCAAGTTGGAGCAATACCCATCAATGTCTGAGTTTACAAATGGCATTGTCATATTCTCTAAAAAAGCAAAGGTCGAATTTTGCAGTCATAGCAATATTACCCACAACAATCGGTTTTAGTGTCATTTTTAAGCATTTTAGAATCGACCCACAAGAACTAAGTATATGTTTTTATAAAGCCAAAGAGAAGTATATGTGTTTCACTGAATGCATGACAATCTGTTCAGTTTGTGAGTCGAAGTGAAACCTGTTGTTGTCTCATTTAGTTATCCAGGACAAAATGTGGTTTCATTTGTCCGGTGGACAAGCTTGCATGAGTGTGTGTGTGTGTGAAGAGTTTCTTTTCTTCCACTAACATGAATATCATAGTCTGAACATCAAACAAACGTTATACAGTGAAATAATATAGTAAATGTAGTTACTAAAATGTTATTTTATGATTTTATTTCACCTTCAAAAATATAGGATACTGCATCAAAAAAACTAAAAAAAATTAAATTACCTGTGGCTTTCAGATAACAAGAAGCGGTTTATGCTGCATGTATTAAAACATGTTTGCAACTCTAACATCAGCACTGCGTCCTCAGCGAGTGTGTGTGTGTGTGTGTGTGTGTGTGTGTGTGTGTCACATCCTGTAAGAGGAGGATTCACATCTCATGCATCGCCTGGTCACTCTTAATGTTGACATTCATTTTGAGTTATTGACTTTAGCGAACAGCTTGAAAATGGCCCATGTGTTTGTTTTGTTCTGTTCTGCTGGCTGGGTCTTGTTGATAAGTTAGGCTATTTATTAAAATGTCTTCAGCAACCAGACCACACATCTGGACATCAACACACTCTGCCACACATGTGCAGGTGATATTAGTGTTTATTTACTGAAGTCAGCAGCATATCATCAGTCATTTTATAAGTTTATTGTTGTTTTTATCTCCTCAGACTCAGAATGTGTCCACTGTTGTGGATCTACTGAAGCTGTGATGCGATTGGTCCTCTCTGCTCTGGTGGGCGTGGTTACTGTTGTTGTTTTGGGTTTTGACATCACATCCATAAAAGCAGATCAGAAAAGAACAGCTCAGATATCAACCAAATTGATTGCTAATTTTTTTTCTTGTTTACAAAGAAATAAACTGTTTTATAACTTTTTAAAAAGACAATGTGCATTGTGCCACAGCAAGAATGCCCTGGGTATGTGTGTTCACTGGCGTGCAGTTAGTGTGTGTGTGTGTGTGTGTGTGTGTTCACTACTCACTGCTCCTATGTGTGTGCACTAACTTGGATGGGTTAAATTCAGAGGACAAATTCAGAGTATGAGTTACCATACTTGGTCTTCCCTTCACTTATTAAACATGGTTAACAGTATTCTTTTCTTCATGTGTCACCTTTTTAACTACAAAAGTAATTGTCAGCGCACCTTATAGAAAATTAAACTCAAAATACAAAATGTTTGTCTGAATTTTATCATGCCACGTGTCATTATTTCTCCTGTAGACTATTCACTCAACACAATTAAAAGCTTGCAAAAAATAAATGGCCAGTGCTTTGTTCATAAATATGATTAATATTGCTGTTGGCATGTGAGCAAGATTTTAAGTGCTTACATTTTATTTATTTATTGTTTTTTTACAATTACATGCTATTTTTTTCTAAGTATCTTCTATAAAAGAGAACAACACTTATGATTAGGCGTCATTAGACAACAAAACATAATTAAGAAGAACAATGTAGCCTAACTGACGACGTATGAAACATTTTAAATGAAGGAACGTAATGCGATTGTGAGGAATCAAGTGGGCGGGGCCAGCCGTGACTTTTCGCTCTCATTGGATCGTGAATCTTCAAAGCTGATCCTCGCGAAAGAACATACACACCTCAATAATTCACGCGCGTGTCGAAGCGCTGTTTGTTTAACCTGACGACTGTGGATTAGCGGGTGCAGCTTTCGTTATAAAGCCTGACATCGCCAGTGGAGCTGACATATTGTGTTCTTTATTGATAGCATCAAGGAGCTTTCGTTTATTTCGTCCTTTGGTGTGTTACCTGAGGTGGATGTATCGCCAGGTGCTCGTGCTCGCGGTCTTCGCCGCTATTCAATGCGGGTTTCCAGCATCATGCGCTCGTAATTTAAATTACAGACCAATCATCGGTAAGAATAACATTTAAGATTTCGAATCATCGATTTTAAGATTTAAGATTTTTTTATGTGCTGTTCCGTTTAAAGTAGGCTAGTGTATGATGCATGTTGATTTTATGATTTTACATCTCATATTTTTTGCCATGTCATGCGATTCTTTTTTTCTTTTTCATCGGAGCATCTTTTTTCTCTGCAGCTCCGTTGGTGGAACATTCTAGTTTCTTCTCAATTATTTATTAACTCTTCAATGTCATTGCAACACGTAAAGGGGTTTAAACATATGGTTGGAAGACCTTAACCTTGCTGACAAAAAAAATAAATAAAAGAAAAAGAAATGCTTAAATGTCTTCTGGCTTGGTAAAATGAGTCTGGTTGGATGTTTGTGACGCCAGCTTGACTGACAAGCTAAACCAGCTAAGACCTGCAAACCCCTATAGCCTGATTTTTTCAGTAGCTGAAACCCCCTTTCTTTCTAATATAGCCTACATGTCTTTTTGTATTTCAGGAATTTTAGCCCAGGAAAACTTAGAGGACGACCCTCATGCACAGGGATCTTCCTATATCGCTGCATCATATGTGAAACACTTGGAGTCAGCTGGTGCCAGGGTTGTACCCATCCGGTATGTTAAAAACAAGCTGTATAAAAAAAAAATCTAAAAAAAAAATCATTAAAATAAAGAATACATGCAGATAAATGTTTGTTTGCAGCATAAATCGGACAGAGGAGGAGTATGAAAGACTATTCAACGCAATAAATGGGTGAGTGTTTCTAAATAGTTTGACATAAGCTGGTAGAGACGTGTTTTCCATGTGGAGAAAGAAAATAGTGCAAAGTACTTTTCTATCCGTGTTGGATTATGGTGATCTGTTCTACATGCATTTACACGACTATTTTAGGTAAATTACCTACATTTTATATTTTCTAATCTTTTATCCGGTCACATAAACCGCTATTGCACTAGATGTACAACTCAAATTTGCTTTAAAGTTCATAGGGTGCATTCAGCATTTGGTCAAATTTCTACCTCTTTTTACGCTCCCTGTGCATGGAGCGAACTGCAAAATGTAATTGATATATATTTAATACTTTGAGCAAGTTTTAAAGGTAAAGGAAAACATGTACTTGTCTTTTAATGTGAAACTTTGTGCGTCCGTCTTAAATCAGGACTCTCCGGAAGAAGGGTGTGTTAATTTATACATTTTAATTAATAATTATTTATAATGTAATTTAACATGGAAACTGGTCCAACCAGAGAACAGACACACCATGTTCCAAACCACTGGATTTTCCAAAAGGTATTTTTTTATTCACCTTTATTCTGCTGATTATTACCCCTTTTTTTTAACCTGGTTAGTCTGTTGCTACCCGGAGGAAATGTGGACATTGAAAAGTCTCAGTTTACCAGAGTGTCGAAGGTTTTCTATGAACTTGCAATAAAGGTACGTTCACAAACTCGTATGTGATAATGGTAACACTTTATTTGATGGTCCCTCTTGAGCATTTTGTTGACTAAGTAACTTTGCAACTACATGTCAACTAACTCTCATTAGAGTATTAGTAGACCGTCTGCATAATAACTCTTTATTGTGATGCTCCTCCAACAACAGACATTATACTGAGGATAAGTAACTTTACAACTATATGTCAACTTATTCTGACCCAAACTCTACCAGTCTACTAATACTCTACTAACACTCTAATGAGAGTTAGTAGTCATGTAGGTGCAGCGTTACTTATAGTCAACAGAATGTGTGAAAGACCATCAAAATAAAGTGAAACCGTGAAAACTATTTTTAATTGGTCTGGTTGTACTTTGAGTCTTCGTCTTTATGATCTACTACAGGCGAATGATGTTTCGGATTATTTTCCGATCTGGGGAACCTGTCAGGGTTTCCAGCAGCTCACGGTTCTGACCAGCAACAAGAACCTGTTGACCTTGACCGACACCAAAGCAGTGACCCTGCCGTTGACCTTCAGCCCGGGTTTGTATCTGTGTGTTTTCCACCGTTCTGGAATGGCAAACTCACACTAGTAATTCAGCACTGTTGTTCTTTACAATGATTACAAGTGACACTTAATGGTTGGAAACGTATAATAATGCATACTTCTACCTTATAAGTGTATATAAACATGGCAGAATATATAAATGACGGAAATGGCTAACCGCAGTTTGTGTTGTCTGATTTACCAAATTCATGCATTAGCTCATTAATGTGAGTTGGTCAATGATTTTGATTGATTACAGGAGCCCAAAACAGCAGGTTGTTCAAAAAATTCCCAAAGGATGTTCTTCAGTCTCTGGCAGAAGAAAACATCACGTCTAATTTCCACAGCTGGAGCCTGTCCATGCAGGTACCAATACAGCCGTTTAATGCATGTGAGAATTTTTGTCTGAAGTAATTTCACATGGCATAAAATGGAACAATAAAACCAACATTAAAGCAACACTAAGTAAGATTTTTTTTTACCTTAAAATAATGTTTCCAAATCGTTTCAGTGGTTCATTAAGTCGTAACAGGGTGAAAGGCACTTCTGCCTCCGCTTTGCGGTCCTGTATCTGCTATAACCACACTATGTAAGATTGCCAGGTCGGGTCGCGTTTCTGTAGTTCTAATGAGACATAAGAAAACTACAAATTTGACTTGCGTTACGTCAAGCGTTACAATAGTCATTATTTTGTTTTTCTTCGTTTCTGATGTCGCAATACATCATACTTTCATGAAATCATGCAACATACTCTACCTTGTCTGTGGACATCGTTCATTCCAAAGCCGGTGCTGGATAAACAGCGAGTGTGCGTGCGACAGTAGGATGCGCTAGGCTAAATTATTTACAACAGCGGTAATGGACAATTCCGCTTCCAACCTGTAGGGCGACCGCAGAGGAAAAGTTACTCGGTGTTGCTTTAAAGCCATTAAACACAGGAACGTTGACTTCTGCGTTTCCCATACTGCTTTTTGCATACTGATCAGTCATTGTATATTCACTGTATAACAATGGTTTGCTCTTACAGAATTACAGTGGCAATGCCAAGCTGAAGCGTTTTTATAGGGTCCTGACCACAAATACAGACGGCAAGAAAGAGTTCATTTCCACCATGGAGGGTATGAATGTCTCTGTACATCACAGTGTCTCTTTTTGTGTGTGTGTGTGATGTAACCCATCCCAGTCTCACAGTTGGCTGATTTTTATTAAACTGATTTCCACCTATAAACACTTACTAGTTGGTTTTTACATTTAGGTAGGTATTTTTTGTTCAAATTTTTAGCAAGTGAATAATTGTACTACATTATATCCTGTAGCGTCTCGATATCCCTTCTACGCGGTGCAGTGGCACCCAGAGAAAAGCCCGTTCGAGTGGATTGATAAGCCCGGTATGGTGCACACCCTGTCAGCCATCAAAGCCACTTTCTACACTGCCCACTTCTTTGTTTCTGAAGGTTGGTCATCTAAAAAAAATGGAAGTTGCAATATCAATTTGGGAATCTTTCATCTTGGCCTTTTTTTTACCTTTTAATTTGACTTAACTTGGTGTTAACTTGGGTTTGTTTCGAAAACAATCAACATTCAAGAGATTTTAAGCAGCATAGTCCGAGATGTTTTACTTTCTGACCACTGTATTGATGTGCTTACTGTCTGTTTCAGCAATGAAAAACCATCATCGTTTTTCTTCGCAAAGTGAAGAGGAAAAAGCTCTGATTTACAACCATCAGCCCGTCTTCAATGGCCTGGACAGCATCTTCCTACAAAACTACTACTTCGATTAAGTGTTTAAAGGGATAGTTCACTTTGAAATTAATTTTTGGTATGTTTTAGCTTATCTCAAGGGCATCCAAGATGTAGGTGTCTTTGTTTCCGCAGAAGTTTAAATTTTGATATTTTAGGTCAAACCGTTCTTGTCTGTCAGTCATATAATGCAGGTCTATGGTCACCACCTCAAAGAGCACGCACAGAGAAGTCCAGATTAAACATGATTTAATGACTCGTAAATGTAAGTACTCATTGATGGCCTAAGACACGAAACGAGCAGTTTGTATGAGAAAACGAACAGTATTTATATCGTTTTTACCTCTTGTAACCACAGCCACATCCAAGTGATCTGAGGGCGCCGGCGCTTCGGTCTTTTCCGGGAACCGCGATCAACCATAACTTCAAGAGAGAAGGCTCATAAATTGGGAATTTGTGAAAACTCACCACTCCCGGATGAGTTCGCGCGAGCATACGTAATTGTTTTCTTTTACGACGGTTTAAACATCCCGGATAAGCGCAAATTAGTACCATTTTAATTAGCCGTCTTACCTACAAACTCTGTTCTGTGTAAACAATGAGTGACGTACACGCGCGAGAGATCACTTCCGGCGCTTGCGCAGACCGAAGCGCCCGCGCCCTCAGATCACTTGGACGTGGCTGTGTTTACAAGAGGTAAAAACGATATAAATACTGTTCGTTTTCTCATACAAACCGCTCGTTTCGTGTCTTAGGCCATCAATGTGTACTTACATTTACGAGTCATTAAATCATGTTTAATTTGGACTTCTCTGTGCATGCTCTTTGAGGTGGACCCCATAGACCTGCATTATATGACTGACAGACAAGAACGGTTTGACCTAAAAATATCAAAATTGAAACTACTGCGGAAACAAAGACACCTACATCTTGGATGCCCTTGAGGTAAGCTAAAACACACCAAAAATGTATTTCAAAGTGAACTATCCCTTTAAGTCATTACACTTCATATTCATCATGGCAAGAAAATTATTTATAAATTATTTCTTTACTCGTACAGTTTGCCAAAACTTGATGTTAGGAATGCTGAGATGTATTTTAAAGTTCATGCTTTTAATGTTGCTCTTGATTGTAGATTCTGGATGTAGATGTGATGGAATGTATCAAAGCAGTTTTATCCAATTCAGAAGTCGTATTATATAGGACTATGCGTCTTCTAGCGCCATCGTTTTAAAGTCAAACTTTGTCATCTTTCACAGGGTTCACAAGCATGCCAATGCAATGTTAAAATGTTGTATTGCTTTGTAAATTTTAGGGAAAATAAAATGGATTCTTGTGTTTTAACTGGTCAATTTTATATGGCAAGTCATTCACCACTCAGTAGGGGGCAGCAGTGACAGGTCCAACTTTATGGTGCGCTTACAAAGTACCAGACAAGCCTTCTCAAAACATTTATTTTTTTGCCTTTTTAAGAGGTGGGACAACACAAAATTACCAGAAAACAACGAGATCGTAATCTCCTTACAATCAGATACATTAAGCAGTTTTGAGGTACAAAATCAAAATGGAAAAAAGTGCAAATTTGCTAATAGCTCTCGTACCAGGACAGAACGGTACAAAACAACAGCGTTCTACACTGGCGTCAAACTGTCCTACGTCAAGGCTTATTAAAGAACCAAAAATGCATGTACGTTATATATATAGAGCGTTCTGGAGTACTAACCATTTAAATCTGTTTAACAAGAACTGTTCACGTTTGCTAAATTGTGTACAATCAGTTTGACCCCTGACATGTGCATAGACTATTATGTACTACAATGTTTCATGCACTTAAAATGAGTAAAGAATAGCCTTTTATCTATTGTGACAAATAAGATTGTTCTTTGACAAACAGACTGTACCATAAACAAGATAGCTAAGTTTAACACTTTTTTTTTTTTATCACCGTTTACTTTTGCTTTTAAAAACACTGAAAACATGTAGAAAACAAAGAAATCATTGCCTAGCGCCATTCGACACATTTCTATGTGGAAGATTCTTTTGTAAGAAGAATCTCGTTCTGCTTTGGATGCCGTTGGTGCTGAGCAACGTTAAAGGTGCAATATAAAAAACCTTAACAAAGAGCGACATTAATCCAGTAACTTACGGAGCAGCCATTCCGATCGGTGCACAATAAAAGAGCAAGGCAGGTAGGCGTCCATCCAGCATTCAGCATGTAAAACACAATATGCAGCCTGCTTAACTGTAGATACTTGCATTAATTAAAATAAGTTGAGAATGACTGATTATAGTGTATCATTAGAGATGCACTGTCTACATATTGAAGAAAACAACAAAAAATCCGTGGTACAATCTCTTTCTCTGTCTTCAAGTACACTAGTGTTCTTTTTTCTGTAATTCCCCCAAAAATGAAAAATCATTTAATCGCCTTCATGTCTTTTCAAACCCGCATGACATTTTTTTTCTTCTAAGAAATAACTTCTAAAGAATCTTTATGTAGTTATTTCCGCACAACTTTTTAAGATCTCGTCAGGTTCGCTGCCATTGGTCATCATCATCATTACCTTACAAAAACAAAACTTGTACAAAGCTATTGACCTTCTATCTTCCGGTTTGTATTTCCACAGCATGAGGGTAAGATCTTACTAATTTTTAAATGTTCCCGGACTACTGACATTTAAGACATTTGCTTCAAACATTACAATGCTCAAGATAACTTTCATTAACTCCACCAGCTTATTACTCTTCGACAGCAATGCCATAGAAATTTACAGAGCTACGCAAAAAGGGAAGTTACATAGAATTACTTCAGATGTCTTGTAATACAGCACACAAGCCAATATATTCAACTTTTTTTGGAACTTGACGTCCGTTGTTGAGTGGAAATTAACTTTCCTTATAAATTCTAAAATTTCTTTCCCTCACAGAAAAACAGTAGTTTGGAACAACATGTGGTAGATTAAAACGACATATCGCATGTTTTTGGGGTGAACTATTGCTTCAACAGTGCAAGAAACAATTTTCAAACAACGTTTTAAACTCTAAAATATCCTACTGATTGTTTGACACGTTCGATTTAAATAAATACTAATGATTAGCTCCTGCACTGAAAATTGTCCCATATCATATACAACTCGCATTTTAAAGCACTTCAGTAAGTTTAGTCCGTCTGAATTT
>NW_026607452.1:0-18937 GCF_029890125.1 Rhinichthys klamathensis goyatoka
AGTGTGTGTGTGTGTGTGTGTGTGTGTGTGTGTGTGTGTGTGTGATCACAGCATTACTGTCAGCTTGATCTGTGTACAGTCGCATCGCCTGCGTTTGCTAACTCAGACAAAAACTGCTTTTGAAAAACTACAGTCATAGATAAAACCTACTGTAATTTCAGGTAGTCGCCAAGGCAACAAGGTTTCCATGTAATATTTATATTAATATTTTAGCATCATTTTAATTCACTTTTTTTTTTAAATTAATACACTAAAAAAAAAAAGTACAATAGACTTGGTCAAGTCATTTCAACTTAAATGGCATTAAACTCACTTTAAAAAAATGAGTCGAATCTTGTATAACTTAAAAAAAGTTGAAAATTGCTTAGCTTATTTTGACGAGTTAAAGCATTGTAAAAATCTACAGGTGAAACTCGAAAAATTTGAATATCGTGCAAAAGTTCATTTATTTCAGTAATTCAACTTAAAAGGTGGAACTAGTATATTATATAGACTCATTACAAGCAAAGTGAGATATTTCAAGCCTTTATTTGTTATAATGTTGATGATTATGGCTTACAGCTTATGAAAACCCCAAAGTCAAAATTAGAATATTGTGAAAAAGTTTTCATAATCTGTAAGCTATTATTATTACTATTGTATATCTTTTCTGTTGTTACACTCTTTGCTTGAAATAAATAAAAAACAAACAAAAAAACTTTAGGTCATTTCAACTTAAAGGTGCTCTATGGAACTTTTAGCGGCCTCTAGTGGTGATGTTTCAGATTGCAACAAGAGCGCTCGTGCTCGTGTGCGTGTGCGATCTCAGGAGCGAGCATTCACTACCGGCCACACGGAGACTTTCAACACACTGGAGAAAGCATCACACAACATGCTGGAAACTCATGTAAACTCCCACTGCAACGTTACAATAATAGGCTACTTTTATTAGCTTGAGGTTGAACTAATGCTCCATGCTCGTACCATGATAACGTTACATTGACTGCATTTAGCCGACATGTGATGTTATCTAACATAGCCTACGGCATTTCACTAACTATTCGTGTATCTTTCACAATCAACAATGTCAACATAGGTGAATGTATAATAATGATAACGAAAACGGTTAGTGAACTAGACTGAACAATGTCAGTGTAACAGTAAGACAGTAGGAAGTAACATTACTGTACTGAACGTGTCTGGAAATGTTTATTATAAACAATATGATAGTGGGATGAATTACGTTATAGCGTAACGATCTATAACGTAGATCTAGTACATAAAACAAGTATCCTAAAGCACCTTTTCTTATCCTGGAACAGTCTTTTGTATTCATTCCATGTCTCATGTAGTTTACCTTGCTATTTCATTTGAGTTTACTAATAATTCAAAAGCTCTGCCGATGTTGATCCGTGTTTTCGTCCTGAGTCGATCAGATTCACGTTTGCCCTGACGAGCTTCAGCAGATACATTTTTGTTTTGTTTTTTATATTTATGTGGAGTTAGTGTTGGAGTGTGTGTTGTGCTGGAGACAGGAGTGTTTGGGTGTTATCAGACTCATGTCGTCAGCTGCAGTGCCGTCGCATAGACTGTATATAAGGAGAGAGGCTCGGGAGCGCATGCAGAAAATCTGACCCGGAGACTTCACATAGAAATATGAATATTGGCCTTCAGAGGTAATAGCAAAACCCGACAAGTGGATCACTGTAATGTGTGATTACAACCCCTTCACACACAGGCAATAAAAAAAGCATTCATTTTAGAAGAAAAGTTCCATATAGCACCTTTAAATGTCATTAAACTGACTTAAAAAAAACATTGCTTGAAAAATTGCTTAAATTATTTTTGACGAATTTATGCATAAATGTAGATATTCTACGCATTCAGAAACAATAATCTCAGCTCTCCCTCGCCAGTAATGTGCACAAATAATGTCTGGTTCACATTAGAGACTGATGATATCATTAAGCCCTCGCCCCTGTGCTCCCGCCCCCCCGCCCAGACTGACATGATGACATCATCACTCCCCGTCCCGCCCGACCCGAGGGACTGAAGACCACATACACACACACACTGAAAATACAGCACAGGCTGCAAAAGCTTTCACCGCACTAAAAGCTTTCTATTCTGTCGTCTCCATCTATCATGATAGGTTACAGCACAGTAGTGACGGCTCTTTCAAAAACACCTGTCACGTGACAAATGAACAAAAGACTCGGAAGGTAAAGTCATTATTTATGGTCCCAATCAATTATTTTTGACTGCATTATAATTCAGTCAGAATAAGATTGCGTAGGTGGACGTGTTCGGGGGAATTTGGCTGTTAAAAGTATAAAGCCACTTGAATGAACGAAATGACTCAAAAAAAAAAGATTCGTTCATTCTTGTTCGAACGAGAGAGTCAGTAAATGATCCGAACCTCCCATCACTACAGCACAGTGAGAATCCATGTCCACCATCAGTGTTTCTAGACTGTTCCATGACTCGAACACTGGGACACTAGCGCCACCTGCTGGTTAGAAGAGCAACTGCACACCAGAGCACAGTTGACAGGCGCACATATAGTTTTGATTTCTGTTCTGGTCTGAGTTTAGTTGATCTGTTATTAGTTAAGTTCTGATTGTTTCTAGAGTGTTTGATTGTTTGCTAGTTCAGTTCAGGTGTGTGTTGTTATTTTGCTCTCCAGTTCTGCCTATTTAAACCCTTTGTTCTGTCTTGTTCTTGGTCAGTTCTTATCATTGTACTAAGTTGGTTGTTCTGTTCCTGTTTCGGCTCTTGAGTTCTTTGTAAGGTTTTGGTTTTGTTTCATAAAAGACTGCTGCAATTAGATCCTGCTTCCTCCATTGCTGCAAGCCATTTATAAATGATTGCATACTCACATTTCGTTCACTTTCTCTGGCGGTCCCTGCACCTGTCCGACCACAGTGCCCTGTCTAGTGTTCTTCACCCAGCCTGTGACGCCCAGATTCTTCCCCTCTTCTTCTGTATACTGTCGTGAATCAGGACAGATGAGAAACGAGATTCAGACAGAGAGTCAAACACATGAATGCTGAAACGAGGGGCTTGATCTTGCATTAATGCATTAGAAAAATGCTATACATTTCATTGCGTTCAAAGGACAGATTTTATCAGTTCATGCATTCACTAGGAATAAAATATTACTTTGGCCATGCTTTATCATATATACTCGTATGCAATTATATACTTTGTATACTCGTATATATGCACTTATACACTTTATCATATGTATTATATATACTCGTATAAATGCAATTATACACTTTATCATATATACTCATATATATGCATTTACACTTTATCACATATTATATATAATCATACTGTATATATGCAATTATACACTTTATCATGCATATTATGTATACTTATATACTGTATATGCAATTATACACTTTATCATAAATACTTGTGTATATGGACTTATACACTGTCATATCATATATACTCATATATATGCAATTATGTACTTTATCATATATTCTCGTATATATATTCACTTATAGACTTTATCATATATATGCAATTATGTACTTTATCAAATATTCTCGTATATATTCACTTATAGACTTTATCATATATATGCAATTATATACTTTATCATATATTCTCGTATATATTATGCACTTATATACTTTATCATACTCATAAATATGCAATTATATACTTTATCATAATTCTCGTATATATGCACTTATATACTTAATCATATATACTAAATACCAAATATATTCAGATATCTTACCTATTTCACTTACATTTATTATCCATTTACTACTTACATCCAGTAGATCTTGTTTGTTATTTGCACAGCCATCACTTATTTTCTAGTAGAATATCATAGTATTACCATGTCTAAAAACATAATAATACAATGTTTCTATTTTTGGTTAGTGTTAGTAGGTTCTGCCATTCTTAGTTATATAAGCAAGCTTTGTAAAGCAAACTTAGTTTGTATTATCCATAAATATCTCACCATTCTGAAGCAAACACCTGAAAAAAGACAAACATTTATGAGGTTTTTGGAATACGTGCAACTGTATATAACCTACAAATGTAATTCATTTAGCAGCCCTATAGCTACTTGTATACAATAAAAATATAGTAATAACGAATAATCAACATGTTATATTAAGACATAAAATGCTGGTCTATTTTTGGAGGCGTGGCGTGAATTAATGTCGCCAAGTTTGCAAAACAGTCAAAATACCCACCCTGAACATTCCCGAATACCTCAAAATCTACAGACACATATTTTTCATCGGCGTCTGAAGACATTGCAAACAATATTACAAGGGTCAGGAGGACCAAAAGAGATGTCCAGCAGATGTTTAAATTACAGATAATCATAAATAAAAGAGCTTGACGCCACAGCCACGCGCAAGGCAACGAGACCCGACACGTCACGTGATACCTGTTACTTTTCCCAGCGTTTGCATTATTTCCCAGTTTTAAAGCATTATTTTACAGAGATTGTTTGGACTAGGTTTCTATTTCTACGTTAGAATCCAATCCTTTAAAGTATCATATGTAAAAGATGTAAAATGCCTCTAAAAAGACAAAATTCGTCCAGAAATTTGCTTTCTGAGCGGCCGCGCGCCCTCTGGAGGACGAGACTTCGAGTATTCATTCTCGCGAGAGTTTTCAACTGGATATATCAATGAGATTTTAATAATAGATTCAACATTAGGCGGTTACAACTCTAATATGCAGTATAATTATACATACATGTAATAATTCTGAATAATATCCTATATTTATGAATGAGCAATACAAAATAAACAATAGACCATGGAACAATGATTGTACCAAAATGCCATAGAATTTTTTTTGGCATGTAAAAACATCACATTATTTTGTCTCCGTATAATGTTTGAGTTTAAAAAAGCAGACCAGATTACATCAATGACCACAAATAATGAGCTTAAAATGTGCCAACACACACATAACACAACACAATTTCCCTCATATATCCTGATGAGATTTTAATATTCTCAGCCACAGTTTTTCCCTCTGTAATCTAGTATGTTTATGATTGAAAAACAAGCCTGACCGTCAGAGATTAGATACAAAACATTTAGATTTGTGAATGCACAAACATTTTGTTAGAGATGCAATTTGCATACAAGGGTTTAAATGTCTTTTCACAGACAAATCCTTTCAAGAAAACAAATCACATTTGGATTTGACAGAGATCTCTGACCCCGAACATGACAGCTCGATGTTCTCACACGTGATGATCACAGAAGAATCAGACTTTCATGCCTTTAAAAATCACCATCTCAAAGCTCATTCTTAATGCTTGAGAGTTTTGTAGCATATGGGAATGTTTCATTTCTGCGGAATATAAAAATCAAGTGATGCAATAAATTGTGGTCTTATTTCTAATTTAACAGAGCAATTAAAATGATTTACCCGTGCACATCATCATTAGTGTGTTAATAATCTTGAATGAGAATAAGTTCCTCTTGCAGCGTCTCTTCTCTGATGATGTGGGCGGAGCAACCTGTCACTCACACGAGATCAGCCAATAGCAAACCACAACCATCCAATCAATTCCTTACAGACTAAATCAAGCCCCGCCCACATTTATTTACTAAATGACATCACAGCTTCTTTCAGTCTCTGCACAGTTTCGATGTGACTTTACTGTAATCAAATGTAAGTAATCCGGTGACACTGACTTCTGAATGTCATCAGAATGCAATAAATACGTTTATAAAAAATTCACAAGATGAAAGAGTTATGTTAAAAGAGAACCTCTTAAAACACTGAAGAATGTCAAGAAGTTTTTCCATCTCTAAAGATGCATTTATCAATCCAAGAACCAGTTCAAACTGTTCATAAGATATAAACATAAGAAAAAATACGTTTAACTGTAAGCGTGCAGCGCTTTCAACACACACACACACACACACACACACACACACACACACACACACACACACACACACACACACACACACACACACACACACACACACAATATTCTAATTTTGACTTTGGGGTTTTCATAAGCTGTAAGCCATAATCATCACCATTATAAGAAATAAAGGCTTGAAATATCTCACTTTGCATGTAATGAGTCTATATAATATATTAGTTTCACATTTTAAGTTGAATTACTGAAATAAATGAACTTTTGCACGATACTCTAATTTTTCGAGTTTCACCTGTAGATTTTTTCGCAGCAGATTCACAATAGTAATAAATTAATATTCTGCTCTAACACACCAATAGTGTCATTATTATCAGCTCGTCACTTCAGTGTTGATCAGTTCTGTTCCATAACTATATAAAACCTATCAGTTGTGCAAACACACTGTATATACACGAACTCCTGCACACGAACCAGCAATAGACACACGGTAGTGTTTTACATTTGTCACATCTGTGCACTGTAAAAAAAATCCCGTTGTTTTTACGGAAAAAAAACTGGCAGCTGTGGTTACCAGAACTTTACCGTCAAAAATACGGTATCAACGTTTTTGGTTTACAGACTTAACTTAAAATTTACAGTAATAACCCATAATTCATTATCTGATATAATGATAATTTACCAACCTATTGAAGTATTGATATCTGTTTTGTACCATTGTAATACACTGACAACAAACAATCATCACAGCAGGGATGAGAGTCACATGATAAATCTAAGCTCATCACAAGCAATCTTACACAAGAAAGTTAATACTGTTATATAGAAGCTGCACAGTGTTATTCGCACAAACATTAAACACCATCATGGTAACACACATGAAATTTAAAAAATGCAATAAACATTAATTTAACAACATTACATAAAACCCTAATGTACATACCGGTAACTGATAAGAAAAGAACTAAGAAAACTAAGAAGAAACAGTTATTTCAACAAAAATAAATCAAATGTGAAGTGTCATGCAGGGAATTGTGGGAATGTCAATTTACGGGTTTTCACTGTAAATTATACAATGAGTTGTTCTTTTCACTTTCAAAAACTGTAAATTTAACGGTATTTTACAGTAAAATTACATTAAATGTACCGTTAGATCTATCACAGTTATTTACCGTAGTAAGGAAACTTTCTGTTAACCAATTAACAGTTTTTCACTGTAGCATTTTTACAGTCTTTTACCGTTAAAATCACGATAATGTTTTACAGTGTGTAGTTTGGTGTGTATAGCTAATCATTTAATATTTGTGTTACTACACAAAAACACAATTGTTGGAAAGTTAAAGTTTTGAATGAACTGGTTGCTTTTGCGAGAGATGTCTGATGTTTTGCATGTTGTGTGTGTGTGTGTGTGTCTGTGTGTGTGTGTGTGTGTGTGTGTGTGTGTTTCGTGGTTTTGTGTGTAGAGTTTCAAGAAATGGAGCCAGTTTCAGAAATTGTGTGTGTAAGGAATTTGAAAAAACTGTAATGGGTTTCAATGAGGACACGATTGTCCTTAAGGTCCTGAGTGGAGCTATTTTGTGTTACTAAAATAGATGTATTAAAGGAAATGGGGGTGAAATAGCAAAATTCCAATTTTATTTATATTATATTAATATTTTTATAAATATCTTGTGCCAAAATGTATTTAGTTGGCATTAACAGAGATAATGGTTTAAAAAAGAAAAAAGAAAAAAAAAAAGACAGAAATGTCCATGAGGAAGGGTTAAATGTTTAGGCACATGGTTTCAGGACTGTGTGTGTGTGTGTGTGTGTGTGTGTGTGTGTGTGTGTGTGTGTTTGGAGGAGTGTGTTGCTCTATCCCTGTATATGAAACCATTAATCACTGCAAATGACTCATTATGGCATCCTTGTTTTTGACCTCAAATAGTAATGAATAATTAATATTATTTTGTGAAGTCATTTTGCAGTGCTGGAGTAAAATATATTGCAGTAAAAGTAAAAAAAAAATTGCAGTAAAAACTTTAAATAATATTGTTAAAAATATGGGTTTTAAGTTTGCCACACTTCTTCAAAGCAGGTAAAGATGTTCCTGCTACAAACTGATTGTTAAAAATACAAACAGTTTTTTTTGTGCCTCTTTTTTGCCAATTCACATTTAACTCATTATTACACGATGGATTGTATTACATCTACGCGCAAAAAAGGAAAATAGAAAATAGACCAATTTATACCATTTTATGCGGATGTCAAAAACAATTGATTAAACATTTCTTTTTTTGTGTGTGTAATTATTGGAAAGGAAAACCTCTAATAGAGACAAATGAAACCTGACTGAAACGGGTGTGAAAGACTCGACGATTACGATTAGTGATGCTTTCATAATGTTGAAAATAAAATATATAATTTGACTTTGAAAATAAAAATAAACTGTAATTTAATCAAACAATATTATTGAGACATCCCGTCGTTTTTTACAATAATAATAATAATAAGAAGAATTTATTATAAATATTAAGGCATTCATTAAAGTGACACTGCTATTTATACCACGAAAAAGCTTTATTATTATTATTATTATTAAAAAGTCAATGGACGGTAATAAGAACACAACATGATATATTGTTTGCACTGCAAAATATAGTTTCAATAAATTCAACAAATATATATATATTATTATTACTTATAAAATTGCAACTGCGAACTGACGCAATAACTGTACTGATGATTTTTTATTTATTTATTATAGGAAATAAAAATGTATTATGTACACATAAAAGCGGGAATTTATATAGCCTACATTAAATAAAAATAAATTGAAAAGTTATTCGTTTGCTTTGCTTTGCTTTTTTCGAATTTAACCATTTCTTAAAAACTTTGGTTAATTATTTTAACATTTTTGTTTCATACATATTCGACGTTTCTTTAATAATAGCTATAAATTAAAGAGCTGTATTACTGCTCTGTGTCTCAATAAAATAATAATTTACATCTCATACAAATCATTTCAAGTCAAGTCTCAAGTCTAGTTTATTTATTATAAAAAATAGTTATGAATCGATACAGCAGAAGATGAAATATTCAAATAGCCAAAACAATAATACAACCCGTTTATTGTTCAGAAACCAAACAGAATATTTAACACGAGATATACATTTAATTTCAGTGAATGCGAGCGGAGTGTTAGAAGCGGGGAACGGGGGGAAAGTGTTTATTTCAGAATGAAAACTATATGTAAAATTTAAAAATGAAAGCTATTTGTGATACAGACCTATATAATATTATTCTAATCCAATCTGTGCAAAATATCAGACTAACTGACCAACGATAAACAAGTAAACAACAGTTCGAGCGTTTATACAGTTTATGGCGTTCATGATGGAGAGGACTGAAACTAGCGCACTGAATCACAAGGGCTTGCAGATTATCGCTGGCATTATTATTAATAAAAATGACATATATGAGTACTTCAAAGTGTCAACAGAACTTGTCCAGTTCTGTGGCAGGAGTTCGGTGGGGTTGTGACCCGTACAGACACTAGAGGCGCCGTTGGCTCGTGCTCGTGTAGCCCGCGCGCTTTTACGCACAGCACTGTGGCGTCATAATCAATAACCCCGGACCGATCATGCATATACACACACAATATTATTGTCTCAGACAGTTTATTATGAATACTTAACGGCTGTAATATTAATTACAACCGCAATTTGAACCCTCCCGGTTCAAATTGTATCATTAAGTAGCCTATTATTATCAAGGCATTCTGAGAGAACCATGAGCGTTTCAGCATCACTAACACTTTAGTTTTTAATCATTCAAACTTTATTTCAGTGCGTTTCAGGCAACGTGAAAACAACTCCTCGTCCCTCCTATCCAGGCTACGTGATCAGTGACGCACAGGAGACGCTCCAGACTCCCGCGCGCACGGGGCTCTCCGCGCATTATAATGGAGTAAGCGGGGCTCGACTGAGACTGTCCAGCACCAGCAAGTGAAGAGCTCCTCCTCCCTTTCATACGATGAGGTAGTTAGTAAGAGTGAGCCCTGGTTAATCACCAATTTCCGCGAGTCTGCGAAGTTCTGTCATGCACGCGATGTCCCCATCGTTGCGCGCTTGACCTCCTGTGTTTTAAAGTACGAAAACGGGGCTTTTCACGGCGCGCTTCATCGCCCGGCATGGGAGATCACAGTGAGCCCCCCATGGTGCAGAAGTCCACATCGTTCAGCATCAAAAGCCTGTTACTCCCATCGAAGTTTGACAGCCCGGGTGCGGACGATGGCGCGGAGCGAAGCCCGGTCTCCGACAATCCCCCAGAAGCGGTCGAGATGGACCCCGCGCAACGCGACGCGGAGGAACCCGAGCAACTGTGCAAAAAGGGAAAGAAGTTCGACAAGCCTCCGTTCAGCTACAACGCGCTCATCATGATGGCCATCCGACAGAGTCCCGAGAAGCGGCTCACGCTCAACGGCATCTACGAGTTCATCATGAAGAACTTCCCGTATTACCGGGAACACAAGCAGGGCTGGCAGAACTCCATCCGGCACAATCTGAGCCTCAATAAGTGCTTCGTGAAGGTGCCGAGACACTACGACGATCCGGGAAAAGGGAACTACTGGATGCTCGACCCCTCCAGTGATGATGTGTTTATCGGCGGAACCACCGGGAAGCTCCGGCGGCGCTCGGCGACCTCGCGGGGAAAGTTGGTGATGAAAAGGGGGCTCCGATTCGCGCCTCTCGGACTCGGGCTGGGTGAACGCCCGAGCAACCCGCTTTACTGGCAGCTGTCTCCGTTCTTACCCTTACACCACTCGCACTATAACGGAACCACGCACGGATTTCTAAACCACCAAGGACACGCGTACGGATCGTTACTCCCCGGCGTCGAGCCGCTCGGGAACGGGAGTATTAACCTGTCGAACGGGTACGGCGTGTCTCCGTCGTCTGCTGCTGGATTACTCTCAGGACACAATGGATATTTCGTCCCGGGCGCGCAGCAGCCGCAGTCGCTCCCGAGCGCGCCGGGATACGGGATCTCCAGCTCTCCGTCTTCCCTGCTCTCGGATTCCCTAAGAACTAGTTTACCGTCCTACACATCTCCACTTTCCAGCGGACTTCTGTCTCAGCACAAACGCGTCGCGCCCAATTCGTTCCTGAGCTGAGCGTTGCGCGCTCAACTTTCCTAGAAAACCTCGCCAAGCGTTCCGTTCGCGTGAGGACTGCGCGTCTGTCTGGATTTGAGCTTTTGTGTCTATTTAAGATCATTTTTGTAATGGTAGTATGATGTTATGCCAAAGGCAATAACTGTATGTGTTTGTTTTTCTTTTCTTCTTCTTAAAAAAAAAAAAGGTATTATTTATAGTATTTCTTTGTGAATGATGGTTTTGTATTTATTCAAAATGTTTTTTTATCCCTTGTTACTGTGGGATATTGTTGTTATTATTAGATGGATGGCACATATTATTCGTTTAGTACGACTAGTTCCTTTTTTATTTAAAATATAATGTCCCAAACTGTGAATGCGCCTTAATATCTTAAATCAGGGTCGACTCAGGTGTGCGTTCTGACAATGAAACGATATATTATTATTATTATTAGCTGTGTAAACCTGGATGTGGGTCAAATATAAACGATATGCAATGTTTGCTGAGTTAGGTCTGTGAGTGTGTGTTGTGTCCGACACGACAGAGCTGAGCTACTGAATTAAAGCACTGGATTAAATGAACCGTGTGTGTGTGTGTGTGTGTGTGTGTGTGTGTGTGTGGGATGAGTTTATATATTGTCAGTACTGTTCTGGGTCTGTCCCATATTTACACACATAACAGTACAGTTTTGACTGTGGAGGTATATGTTCATCACCAAAGACAGATCATTCATGTTTTTGTTTTTTAATATAACATCCCTGCACATTCATTTGACATTCTGAAGCCATTATTGAAACTCTCTGTGCAAACAGGCGTTTAGAAGAAATGTGATTGTTTATTTCCCTTTAGTTTGAACCCACATGTGATTTTTAGTTCTGCACCTTTAGTTGCCACGCTCATTTAATGTACTAGTTTGTCGTTGATTTTTTTTTTCTTGTATATTTTGCCTGAACTTCAGTTCAGAACAAAGAAATAAAGTATTTAAATATATTTCTGAATGAATGCATGAATCATTTCCTTGCTACAAATCCTATTTTTAAGAAAAAGACCCGAGGGGTTTAATGCATTTAGCTTCTCCTATATTATTTCCCAATTTAAATGCATTTATATCATACATGCTGTAATATTTTCGTCCTACTACAACACATAATTGGTTCTTAATATTAATTTTCATTATTACGTCATTGATAAAACATTACTTACAACATGCAAATCCAAATATTATTAATTATAGGCTAAATATTAAAGTTTCATGATACGCCATTAAATATATTTCATGCATACTAATGTAAAACTACTTGTTAATGAAAGTGCTACCAATTTATTTATAAAACAAGCCTAAAACAGCGCCATCGAGCCCAAATGGAAAATAGGAAGAACCCCTAAAATCACGAACTAATGCAATGTGTTCCTGCATGGGCCCAACAATACTACACGATATAAAGTGTTCATCGCGTCCCAATAGAAATGAAATAATCTCAAACTTACAGTGCAGATGTTCCTGAAGCTCCAGCAACACGTGCTCCTGAGGGACTCTCTCACTGAGGAACTGGGAACCCCTCACGGAACCGGTGTCCGGACAGACTCAGAGGGAGGGGACAAACTCTCCCAAACATGCCCTGCACTTTATTTACACTCCAACATTACTCACCTTCACTGCTTCTAAAAATATCTGTTTTTAAAAACTTGTTTTGACGAGTTAAAATGCTTTCTCTTAATCAGGAAGTAGCCTAATGAATTATTAAAAACAAAAGTTTAACGAAACTGATTCAGAGCAAAATGAGGCTTCAGTGACAGAATAACTTTTTTTTTATTAAGGCTATATATTTATCTCGAAAGAAAGCATAAGGGGGCTAATAAATAACAGCTGACCATCAAAGGAAGAAAAATGATAACTTTGATAAATTTGACCGTAAAAAAAAAAAAAAAAATTACGATTTTTACCAAAGAAAAAAACCCTGTTGCATTTATGGGTTTGGGTCTTACATGCAACAGGCCTTTAACCTCGAATACAAACCGTAATATATATATGTGTGTGTGTGTGTGTGTGTGTGTGTGTGTGTGTGTAGGCCTATAAAATAGCATATAATTACATTTTATTTTGAGATAAATAAATATTTTTCTACGCAGAACCAAAGTAGTCCGAATTTAATTAAATAAATAAATGTACTAATTTATTTATTTTCCCCCAGTGTGTCTGTCTTATTTAAACTCCAATCTCGAGGTTTCCAGAATCTCCGCGCTTCAACATTTCAATACAAAAGTTGCGCAAGACACACACGCCAGAGAAGTTTGTGCTAATACATTCCTAAATTGTGGCATATAACATTACAAAATCAACATTTGAATTGTCTTGAAGAATAAAAAAAAAAAAAAAAATGTGAGAATAAAATGAAGAGAATGTAAGATATCAAACTATTGGCTCTTGGTGAAACTCCAATATCATATTAGGATTGGGAACACACATGAAGTCATTATTTGGTTAATTCTGACAATCTCTTTTGTTAATAGTTTTTCTCTGGAAGTGTATTTGTGTGTCTCTTTATAAAGGTAAGACCTTCTCCTCTTCGTTTAAGCCCCTGACAATCGAAGGGCCCCTTTCGTGTCACTGCACAAAACTGCTGCTAATTCTCTCAGTTATTCCTCTGAGCACCGGAGATGAGCATTATTTAGGGATCAATACTCATGATGAATGCCTTCAAACTCTCAGTTAATTGATAACCAACACTAAAGAGTGTCACACACTGCTGTCTCCACACTTGTGGAATGAACATGATGCGGTCACACAGGTGAAATAACCCGGAGACAGGGATGAGATCCACAAAACAGGCCGACAGAACACATTCACAACATTCAATTCAAAAACAGCTTTATTGATATTACTGTAAACCATATTAATAATACCATAGAACAATCTTTGAAAAAAAAAAAATTAACCATGAATTTAAATTTAATGAAATATATGAAAAAATTATATCATTTAAAAGTTAAATAAAAAGTTAAGTCCACAATACCACAGTTATTTGACATAAAAAGATGCATTTTTTACTGTATGAAAAGGAATATGCGAAACTACAACGTTCAAAATTCTTTCCCATGAAAGTCTCTGAACAAATTTTTTGACCAGGAATTCTGGGCAAATTGTGTCAAATTAAATAGAGAACAGTAATACACACACACACACACACACATACACTCACCGGCCACTTTATTAGGTACCCCATGCTAGTAACGGGTTGGACCCCCTTTTGCCTTCAGAACTGCCTCAATTCTTCGTGGCATAGATTCAACAAGGTGCTGGAAGCATTCCTCAGGGAGTTTGGTCCATATTGACATGATGGCATCACACAGTTGCCGCAGATTTGTCGGCTGCACATCCATGATGCGAATCTCCCGTTCCACCACATCCCAAAGATGCTCTATTGGGTTGAGATCTGGTGACTGTGGAGGCCATTTTAGTACAGTGAACTCATTGTCATGTTCAAGAAACCAATTTGAAATGATTAGAGCTTTGTGACATGGTGGAAGTAGCCATCAGAGGATGGGTACATGGTGGCCATAAAGGGATGGACATGGTCAGAAACAATGCTCAGGTAGGCCGTGGCATTTAAACGATGCCCAATTGGCACTAAGGGGCCTAAAGTGTGCCAGGAAAACATCCCCCACACCATTACACCACCACCACCAGCCTGCACAGTGGTAACAAGGCATGATGGTTCCATGTTCTCATTCTGTTTACGCCAAATTCTGACTCTAACATCTGAATGTCTCAACAGAAATCGAGACTCATCAGACCAGGCAACATTTTTCCAGTCTTCAACTGTTCAATTTTGGTGAGCTCTTGCAAATTGTAGCCTCTTTTTCCTATTTGTAGTGGAGATGAGTGGTACCCGGTGGAGTCTTCTGCTGTTGTAGCCCATCCGCCTCAAGGTTGTGCGTGTTGTGGCTTCACAAATGCTTTGCTGCATACCTCGGTTGTAACGAGTGGTTATTTCAGTCACTGTTGCCCTTCTATCAGCTCGAACCAGTCTGGCCATTCTCCTCTGACCTCTGGCATCAACAAGGCATTTCCGCCCACAGAACTGCCGCTCACTGGATGTTTTTTCTTTTTCGGACCATTCTCTGTAAACCCTAGAGATGGTTGTGCGTGAAAATCCCAGTAGATTAGCAGTTTCTAAAATACTCAGACCAGCCCTTCTGGCACCAACAATCATGCCACGTTCAAAGTCACTCAAATCACCTTTCTTCCCCATACTGATGCTCGGTTTGAACTGCAGGAGATTGTCTTGACCATGTCTACATGCCTAAATGCACTGAGTTGCCGCCATGTGATTGGCTGCTTAGAAATTAAGTGTTAACGAGCAGTTGGACAGGTGTACCTAATAAAGTGGCCGGTGAGTGTATATATATGTGTGTGTGTCTGTTTTATCATTCAAAAAAAATGCTGCATTGTTTTAACCCATGTTTGGGTCATGTGGACAAATCCAAGCCTTTAGGTTATTTTTTTTTATTACATTTTGTCCATATTTGACCAAAACACACACACACACACACACACACACACACACACACACACACACACACACACACACACACACACACACACACACACACACACACACACACACACACACACACACACACACACACACACACACACACACACACACACACACAGAGTGTGTTGTATCATTTGTTTTATTTATTTGACCCTGAAAGCATTTTTTAGAGTGATCTGTATATATTTTATTAAAAAAAAAAAATTTAAACATGTCACAGAAAAAGCATAATCAAATACTGTGCGTGTAAATGCAATGAAAACAACATTTGGACAAAAAAAAGGACATTTTCTTAATGTTTCTTTAAGTAAACAATGCATGTTAATAATGCATTATATATAATGGCTTGTGTTTTGAGTAGAATGACATATTTATAGGCTGATTTCCAGCGTGTAATCTACGTCAATGTATATTTACAAAAGAAAAAGAAATACCGTACATAGAATTGCTCAATAAAAAGAAAAGATCCGAACAACAACACAATAGCAACAAATTCTCAGATTTCTCTTATTTACTAAAAGCAACGAGGCATAACACACCGATTTCCAGAGAGCTCGGCCATGACAGCGTGACGTACACACACACACACACACTCCTGTGCAACGTATACAGACGCCATTTACTGTAAAGCCTGCGTTCCCATGAGGACAGTGGAGGCCATTTTGTGTCACTCAAGCTTGACATGAGGACCTGAGACACTGTCTCCAGTGAAAAGCACCAAGACCTCCAGTGGGGTTAGATGATGTAACTCCGACACATTCAGCCCACGCTCTGTTACCCAGGGGTTAAGACGTCCCGGTGCCGGTGTCACGCCTGTGTGTACGGGTCTATAACGTTCCCTCAGACGATCTCATGCTCCCTCGATCCACTCAACTCTGTGTCTTCACCATAAACCCCATTCCCCCAGTTTACAGCCGCCCAGACTCATCATACGCCCCTAAAGACACTTACAGGTGAAACTGGAAAAATGAGAATATGGTGCAAAAGTTCATTTATTTCAGTAATTCAACTTAAAAGGTGAAACTAATATATTATATAGACTCATTACATGCAAAGTGAGATATTTCAAGCCTTTATTTGTTATAATTTTGATGATTATGGCTTACAGCTTATGAAAACCTTTTCACAATATTCTAATTTTGACTTTGGGGTTTTCATAAGCTGTAAGCCATAATCATTACAATTATAACAAATAAAGGCTTGAAATATCTCACTTTGCATGTAATGAGTCTATATAATATATTAGTTTCACCTTTTAAGTTGAATTACTGAAATAAATGAACTTTTGCACCATATTCTAATCTTTCGAGTTTCTCCTGTATACAGTACATACACAATCTGTGAAGTTTTTCAAATATCAAATCTAGGTAATATACAAGCAAAACATATAATAATACATTAGTCCATCAAACTGTCACTGTTAGAAAAAGTTCTGAACTAAACATTTGTTATTTTATACAAAATACTCTAAAATCAAAGCCAAGCCAAGCCAATAATGAGCTGCTAAAAGGTTTTAATCGGACACACAATGTCCAGTTTCAACACGGTTTCACTGAATGAATTTTGAGCGATTTTAACCTTTCGAAAGATTCACAATTCTGATGATTGTGTTGGAAAATAGGCAATACAAAAGCACACAGTATGTGTCACACACACACACACACACTGATTCTATAGTTTATATACCCTATATCTTGGATCCTCCCAGAGAGAAATGAGGGAGTTTCCTAAATGTCAAACGCCCTGCGAGAGCTCTTGAGATGAGAGTATTAACCCACGCTGGACTCACCGCTGTCGCCACTGCACTCATGACAACAAGGTAAAATCAGTATTCAAAATAATTATTTTAGTACCGCTCAAATTTTAGTAGGCCTACCATTGATATTTTTCATTATTATACAGGTGAAACTGGAAAAATTAGAATATGGTGCAAAAATTTCAGTAATTCAACTTAAAAGTTGAAACTAATATATTATATAGACTCATTACATGCAAAGTGAGATATTTCACGCCTTTATTTGTTATAATTTTGATGATTATGGCTTACAGCTTATGAAAAAAATTAGAATATTGTGAAAAGGTTTTTATATCATCAAAATTATAACAAATAAAGGCTTGAAATATCTCACTTTGCATGTAATGAGTCTATATAATATATTAGTTTCACCTTTTAAGTTGAATTACTGAAATAAATGAACTTTTGCACCATATTCTAATTTTTCGAGTTTCACCTGTATATTTTAACGTTTGATATGATTTATTTAGACTGGTCATAATATCAGTATTTTTCAAATCAGATTTTCCACTTATAATCTGTTATGGTAGATAGATTATATATATATATATATATATATATATATACATATGTGTGTGTGTCTGTGTGTGTATAAAGATAAAATAATGATAGCTCAAAAATAAGTGATTTTGTGATTTGCCTTGTATTTTCTTTTAATTCCTCTTTTAAAATAAATAAATAAATAAAATAATAAAAAATGAACGATTTCCGAGTAAAGAAATGCATCAGTAAAAATGTGCAAGCATTCATGTAATCGTTAAATATCTCGCAGAGTTGATTTTAGAAGCATCTTTGTGTATTTTCTCCAAAAATATAAATAAATGCAAGACGTTACAGTGGTGAGAACACACATGCACACATCTTTCCTCTTTCTGACAATGTTTGGAAAAAGCCGCCGGACAAACGTAGCAAAACATTGTCAGAAAACGGTAAAAATGTGTGAATGTGCTCTAATACACAAATCTTGCTCATTTATTCATGCCTGAAATTCAAACCTAAAACTCAAATTCAAAAACACTCAAAAGTTTACATACAGCTCGCAGAATCGGCAAAATGTTAATATTATTTGAACAAAATAAGAGGGATCATACAAAATGCATGTTATTTTCTATTTAGTACTGCCCTGAATAAGTTATTTTACATAAAAGATGTTTACATATAGTCAAAAATTAGCCTGTTCAAAAGTGTACGTAAATACTGTGGAGGATCTGGAGCGGTTTTGTGTTTTGTGATTGTTCTCGAGTCGCATCTGAACAGTTAAACTGAACACTGTTCTTCAGAAAAATCCTCCCGGTCCTGCAAATTCTTTGGTTTCCTGCATATTTTGCATATTATTATTAAAAAAAGGTTTAAACATTCACTGATGCTGAAACGGGGGTGAAAACTTTTAGAATTTGATGATAAATGTAAATTGTATTAATTTGTCTTCCGGGAAACCTTTTTAGTATCTTCTGTAGCTTCCAAAGGGCAGAACTAAATGAAAAAATATGACATTTATATGAAAATACACATCTTCATCCTGTTCAAAAGTTTTCACCCCCGGCTCTTAATGTCATTTTTGTATAACTTCA
>NW_026607453.1:0-22500 GCF_029890125.1 Rhinichthys klamathensis goyatoka
ATAATAATAATAATAATAATAAATCGGAAAAGTTCTATTGTCGTGTTGGTGCCGCTGGGTTCTGATCACATCTGGAGCAAGAAACGCGTATTAATAGAAACTCGGTGTGTCTCATAAAGGTCAGCGCAGTCCTCCTCTCACAGGCCTTGGCCGCTCGCTTATTTAAGGTTATGCTCACAATAATATTTTAATTTCTGCATGAAAAGTAGCTTACAGTCAGTCTGACATGTGAAGATCCCAAACATCCTAAATTACTGTCCTTCAGAAATATTCCGAGATATGAGACATATAAGAGATATTAGAGAGATAAAGCCAGATTAATATCAGGCCTGATGATTCAAACTCATGTTCGCTTATTTCATTTCGGCTCGTCTGACAAGACTGTTTCGTGACTTTCTGCCGAATATTATATGCATAATTTGAACAAGTCAAATCAGCTTTATTTATACAGCGCTTTTACAGCACAGAGTTTCAGAGCAGCTTTACAGAGATAACAGGAGAATAATGCAACAGAGTGTGTGTCTAGAAGAGAAGAGCGTCTCAGTCCAGCTTAAGCGAGTTCAGTGATGCTTCATTTCTGTTATAAAAAAATTATTAATTTAGTTCATTCATATATATATATAGCCGCTCTGGAGAAATCCGTGATGTCATCGTCCAGCTCAGTTCAGTTCTCAAATAGGCTAGTAATGCTGTCAATGCAGGAGATCAATAATACAGCTGGATATTAAATGTCCCTATAAAGCAAACCAAAAGCCAAAGGCGACACACACAAAACAATACAGTCGTAACCTGTTTGTTTAAAAAAGTGTTTTGATGACAACTTGTTTAAATTTGGATATAGGCCTACCGAGCGGCACATGAAAAAAAAAAAAGACAAAATAAAAAAAAAGCAAGAAATAAATCTGTGGATAATAAAATGATGACTGCGCGAAGCAATGCTATATATGTGAGAAACCCACAATAGGCCTAATAAATATGCAACTGAAAAATATATTTCCTGCATGTTTTTCCATGCATATTTTGAATAAGGAAACAACTTTAAAACTGTGAATAAATACTGTTCCTGTGTGTTTTCCCCCAGGATCTGCTCGGCGGTTCTGATATGGGCAGTAAGACTCTCCCGGCCCCGGTGCCGCTTCACCCGGCGCTGTTCCTGCAGTTCCCCGCGGGCGCGGATCCCCGGTACGGGCTTAACACCGGCCACAGCGTGATCCACCACTGGGCCCTCGGGTACCCGCAGATCCCGGGGCTCCTGGACCCGCGCTTCGCGTTCACCGCGACGCTTCCCTTCGCCGCGCATCTGTTCCCCAAACACGGATCGGTGACGCGCGTCGTGCCCGCGCTGCACAAGGACAGACCGCGCTTCGACTTCGCCAACCTCGCGCTCGCGGCCACGCAGGAGGACCCGCCGAAACCGGGAGCGGAGCTGGGGACACTGGGAACACTGGGGAAACTGAGCCCGGACCGCAAGCCCGCGCGCGGGAGACTCCCGTCCAAGAGCAAAAAGGAATTTATTTGCAAGTTTTGCGGGAGACACTTTACAAAGTCCTACAATCTGCTGATCCACGAGCGCACACACACGGACGAGCGCCCGTACACCTGCGACATCTGCCACAAGGCCTTCAGGAGACAAGACCACCTGCGGGACCACAGGTGTGTGTGTGTGTGTGTGTGTGTGTGTGTGTGTGTGTGAGAGAGAGAGTGTGTGTATGTGTGTGTGTGTGTGTGTGTGAGAGAGAGAGTGTGTGTATGTGTGTGTGTGTGTGTGTGTGTGTGTGTGTGTGTGTGTGTGTGTGTGTGGGAAGCTGCACTCTGAAATATAAATGTTCTCTATTTGCATCGATGGTTCCATAAAGAACATTTAACATCCAATCTTACTCGCGGTTCTTTATGAGGAAAGCTCCTTCACACGGAGAGTAATGGGAGTAATGGGAGTAATGGCTGTGTAATGAGCTGACGGTCTCTGGGAATACACTTTAAAACCTGTATCTGTAAGAGTGTGCACGAGCTGATGATGTTCTGCGCGCTCTCGCAGGTATTAGTTATGAATCAAGCTTTATCACTGTAAAAGTTGCTGCGTTACATTTTCAAGTACAGTCAACTTGGATGTTAAATTACTTTGAACTGACTTAAAAAAATGAGTTGATTCGTGTATAACTTACAAAAAAAGTTGAAAACTGCTTAACTTATTTTGATGAGCAATGTAAAAACATGTCATAACTTATTGATAATTGTTCACAGTGTATAGCGCTTTTTACAATACAGATAGTTTTAAAAGCAGCTTTAGAGAGATAAGGGAAGGATGTGTTTGTGCAGCTGTGAGTTATGATCGACACTGATCGTGTTTTGCAGATATATCCACTCCAAGGAGAAGCCCTTCAAGTGCCAGGAGTGCGGCAAGGGCTTCTGCCAGTCGCGGACTTTGGCGGTTCATAAAACGTTGCACTTGCAGGTAAATCGATGCACTGTTTATATATACATGAATAATGTTCTGCAGAAACACGCGCTCGTGCCCGTCGAGCTCTACATTATCGTGTCATGTTTAGGGTGCACGCGCATTCTTGATTGATTGATTGATTGATTGATTATTGACGATCCTCGCGCTTTTATCACCTGGGCCTCAAATGTTGAGAATGAAGCTTATGCATATTTGATGGAAAACTAAAGGGAATAATCCTTTGCTTGCTTCAAATCTGAACAGGAATCTCCTCACAAATGCCCGACATGCGGAAGAACCTTTAATCAAAGAAGTAACCTGAAAACTCACCTTCTCACCCATACAGACCTCAAGCCTTTCTGCTGCCTCCGCTGCGGGAAAGAGTTCCGGCGCAACTGCGACCTGAGGCGCCACACACTCACACACACTCCTCACACACACACACTCTCCTCACACACTCTAACTAACACAGTCTGACACACACACACACACACACACACACACACACACACACACACACACACACACACACACACACACACACACACACACACACACACACACACACACACACACACACACACACACACACACACACACACACAGCTGGACTACTAACTAACAGGAACTCTCTGATCTCGAGCCTCTGGCGGACAGAAAACCGGAGACTCAAGCATCTAAACAGACTCTGTGAACTCATGTAAATAAAGTCTTGATTGTTATTTTTATTATTACCTGCATCTGAACTCAAACTGTGTTCACATCAGTGTGTAAATAAAGCAGCTGCCGAAACAGCACAGGATTGAGGACATGTGTTTTAGCCAAAGACACTTATGAGATGAGACGCATCAATTCTGGAATAAAAGAGTTTCTCTTTTGAATTGTGACTGAAGTTCTGTATCAAACACATCTTCGTTTGTTCTTTAAAAGAAAAGAAAAAAAGAATAATATTTTATTGTTATAGCCTATAATATTTTATTTTATTTCCTAATTCTAATTACATGTCGTGAGACTTGTAATGATTTCTAACGTGAAATAACAGTTATGGTCTTTAATTTTAATTGTTACAATAATTATTATTAGAGCCTATTAAATTGCAGAGCGTTAAACTGAATAGTACACATACACTATAAAATATAGCCTAGGATTGTGTAAAAACTTATTTTTTTTAAAAATAATTCGATATAAATATTCTATTGTCTGAAATGTATTTGTTACTCACGTCATTAAAATTGTAACATTGTGCGATTTAGGCTAATGTATTTTTGTTGCGCGTGAACTGATGATTTCAGATTAATCATCACTCAGTAACAGCGCGTCGTCTTTAATCTCTAAAATAATGCACAGATCCATGGTTTCATATTAAAACACGCGATATTAGTTAATAATAATCCTTATTAAAAAAATAAGGTAGAAAGTAAAATTCTCACATTTTGTAAACAGAAAAAACCTTCGTTTGACACACAGACGGAAACATTTGAAAAAGGGAAATTAATATTTGAATTAATATTAGGTAATATTGACTGTGAATATTGGAAATCAACAATGACGCGCGTGAATGATGAGCATGTGAAATTTAACCCGTAAAATAAATTTCAGATTAATTATAATGCGTTTTAATAGCCTAATTTCGTACAAACGACGCGATTCATAAAGGTGTAATCCCGTGAATAAAACAGAAGATGATCTGAAACTGATTACCATCAAATGATTATATTCAATATTCAGCAAAAGGCAAATCACAAAAACAGAATAAATATGACAGATATTGAGCTGGAATAACAGCTGCAGAAATATAAACACATGCGTTCAGTGATTCCCAGACTCTGTCCTGTCTGATTAGCTGGATTACAATATTCGTGTGTTTATAATAATCATTAGGAGTGTTTAATAAAAAAAAAAAAACTATGGACAGTATTTTATAATGATTAATTGGCTAGTCCGTGTTTAATAGCGTTTTAATGTAGGCTATTGGCTACAATAATAATAGCTAATAATAATAACAAGTATTGTCAGTGTCTATTAAATTATTAGACTGTGTTTAATATTGTAACATCAGTAGCCTATTTATGTAGCCTACTGATTTATATTAATGTGGATTAAAGTGCAGGAGTTTCAGATGTGCTCCAGTCGAACTGTATAGAGTTTATAATAGAGTTTAGAGCCAGTCCTTCACACATTAACAGGAGAGTTATTTGATACGGGTCAATAAATCATTCCTGCATTATAAACACTGATTATTAGTATATTGGTGTTTAATGATTAGCGTAGGCTACTGTCAGAATTAATGATTATTTGTGTATAATCCGTGTTTCAGTAGCCAATGAATATTAAACACGCTTATTTTGACTTTAACGCAACTGATAATCAGTGTTTTGTGTGTGAAAGAAACGGAATGCGTCTTAAAACAGATTTGACTCGAACTATGATGACGCTCATCTGCTTTTGCGTCAGCTCCGTGCCGGAAGTGACGCGTCGACGCAGGCAGTCACGTGGAGTCAGCGTATGCGGAAGTGATGGATGCGCTGGTGTTTGTATTTCTGTAGCAGCTGGACGCGTCGGATGAAGCTGTAAGTGTGTGTTTGTGTGTTTGTGGCACTGAAGTGTTTCGGCGGATGTTGAGACTGACATCAGCTGCAGGTGTGTTAGTCGTGTTCAGGTGTGTTAGTCGTGTTCAGGTGTGTTAGTTGTGTTCAGTTGTGTTAGTCGTGTTCAGTTGTGTTCAGTTGTGTTAGTTGTGTTCGAGCTCTGTCAAGGTGATGATACACAGGGCAACTTTTTGAGCAATGTTGCAGGGCAATCTTGCCGACCGATTGTTGCTTGGGCACTTTCTCATTAAAAATGGGCAATACATTTCTATCTGGATGATTTAGATCAGTTGTGGGCCCTGTGTCTCATCACCTTCAGTCTGCTCATGTTCGTCTGTCAGTGAAGACAGTAAAACTCAGCGTCTGTTAATATTCATATTCTAGGATTATATCAGTGCAATAAAGGCCCACATTTTAATCACTTATTGAATAAAGCGTCTGTTTGTAATGACTTGTAATACATGTGGGCACAATTTGTCAAACACAGGCTTGTTTCTGAAATATAGATCTGTAATAGAGAGGAACAAATGTTCTATTATGTTTAATGAAAAACAGCATTAGACAGATGTGCGATTCCCATTTTCAGCCGAAGTTTCTCTTTAACTCTCTGAGATCAGATCAGAATACACACACACACACACACACTAACCCTACCCCTAAACCTAACACACACACACACAGTCAATAAGAGAAAGATTAGGGGAATAAACAAAGAAAACAGTTACTAAAATGAATTCCAAAGCTAGAGCAAGCCCTTTAGGGTGAGGCAGCTGAGGGCCCGTGGGTGACTGGTTACTGTCCGTCAGTGTGTGTGTCAGTGTGTGTGTCAGTGTGTGTGTCAGTGTGTGCTGAAGGGCCGTCATTAGAGGAGGGACTGAAAGGCCTTCATGACACCAGGGTTATTAGATTAATGCACATTCTCTCTTAATCTTATGCCTAATATGCTGAAAACTGTCTCCTCATACTGACATTGACGTGAATCACGCTAATGATTTATTTATCAATTCATGGCATATCATTTTCCATCCTCTCTAGACTGACATGTGATGCGTGTGTGTGTGATGAACCTTTTCTCTAAAATGTTCAGCTCTTGCACCTCGATCCTGTTTCAGAGTGTGTGTTCTCGAGCTCAAACACTGATTAACAGTCTCTGTCTTCTGTAGAGCGGTGTCGTGTCAGCGGCCCCTAAGTTAATCACTAATGATCTTTACAACGGAAGTGAATCGATCAAAACTAACTTTATCTGGACAATAACTTTATTCTAGAGCTGCTGTAAAGCCTAAACACTCTGTTACTGTAATCTCCTGTTATCACTGTAAAGCTGCTGTTAAACTCTACTGTTAAAGCGCTGTATAGATGGAGACTGAATGGTAAATTTGACAAATAAAAAATTAGGATTTGGTGTGTCCTCAATATTACTCTCTTTCATGATTTAACATTTATGTTATAAAAAAAGTTCTGAAGTGTTAGACTTTGACTGTTAAATCTGAAGCTCCGCCTACTGTGATGTGATTGGCCGTCTCAACAGTGACGGACAGCTGAGATGAGTCTCTGAGTTATAAACCCGTCTGTGACTGAACAGCAGCATCGTGTGTGTGTGTGTGTGTGTTCGTTCAGATGATTGTTTTCATGCCAGACTTATGGTCTATATAGATTCTGTGGTCATCTGACTGAAGTGTGTGTGTGTGTGTGTGTGTGTGTGTCAGGCACGAGGGCTGGTCAGGATGCTGGAGTCGTATGTTTCTCCTCTCTTGATGAGTTATGTGAACCGCTACATAAAGAACCTGAAGCCGTCGGACCTGCAGCTGTCGTTATGGGGCGGAGACGTGGTTCTGAGCAAACTGGACCTGAGGCTGGACGTGCTGGAGCAGGTGAGAGCGACCGACCCGACACACACACTCACGGCCCGACCCGACCTGACACACTCACGGCCCGACCCGACACACTCACGGCCCAACCCGACACACACTCACGGCCCGACCCGACCCGACACACTCACGACCCGACCCGACACACACACTCACGGCCCGACCCGACCTGACACACTCACGGCCCGACCCGACACACTCACGGCCCGACCCGACACACTCACGGCCCGACCCGACACACTCACGGCCCAACCCGACACACTCACGGCCCGACCCGACCCGACACACTCACGACCCGACCCGACACACACACTCACGGCCCGACCCGACCTGACACACACACTCACGGCCCGACCCGACCCGACACACACACTCACGGCCCGACCCGACACACACACTCACGGCCCAACCCGACACACACACTCACGGCCCGACCCGACCCGACACACACACTCACGGCCCGACCCGACACACACACTCACGGCCCAACCCGACACACACACACTCACGGCCCGACCCGACCCGACACACTCACGACCCGACCCGACACGACACACACTCACGGCCCGACCCGACCTGACACACTCACGGCCCGACCCGACACACTCACGGCCCAACCCGACACACACTCACGGCCCGACCCGACCCGACACACTCACGACCCGACCCGACACACACACTCACGGCCCGACCCGACCTGACACACTCACGGCCCGACCCGACACACTCACGGCCCGACCCGACACACTCACGGCCCGACCCGACACACTCACGGCCCAACCCGACACACTCACGGCCCGACCCGACCCGACACACTCACGACCCGACCCGACACACACACTCACGGCCCGACCCGACCTGACACACACACTCACGGCCCGACCCGACCCGACACACACACTCACGGCCCGACCCGACACACACACTCACGGCCCAACCCGACACACACACTCACGGCCCGACCCGACCCGACACACACACTCACGGCCCGACCCGACACACACACTCACGGCCCAACCCGACACACACACACTCACGGCCCGACCCGACCCGACACACTCACGACCCGACCCGACACGACACACACTCACGGCCCGACCCGACCTGACACACTCACGGCCCGACCCGACACACACACTCACGGCCCGACCCGACACACACACACTCACGGCCCGACCCGACCCGACACACTCACGACCCGACCCGACACGACACACACTCACGGCCCGACCCGACCTGACACACTCACGGCCCGACCTGACACACACACTCACGGCCCGACCCGACCCGACACACACACTCACGGCCCGACCCGACACACACACTCACGGCCCAACCCGACACACACACTCACGGCCCGACCCGACCCGACACACACACTCACGGCCCGACCCGACACACACACTCACGGCCCAACCCGACACACACACACTCACGGCCCGACCCGACCCGACACACTCACGACCCGACCCGACACGACACACACTCACGGCCCGACCCGACCTGACACACTCACGGCCCGACCCGACACACACACTCACGACTCGACCCGACCTGACACACTCACGGCCCGACCCGGCCTGACACACTCACGGCCCGACCCGGCCTGACACACTCACGGCCCGACCCGACCTGACACACTCATGGCCCAACCCGACACACACACTCACGGCCCGACCCGACCCGACACATCACGACCCGACCCGACACACACACTCACGGCCCGACCCGACCTGACACACACACTCACGGCCCGACCCGACCCGACACACACACTCACGGCCCGACCCGACACACACACTCACGGCCCGACCCGACACACACACTCACGGCCCGACCCGACCCGACACACACACTCACGGCCCGACCCGACACACACACTCACGGCCCAACCCGACACACACACACTCACGGCCCGACCCGACCCGACACACTCACGACCCGACCCGACACACACTCACGGCCCGACCCGACCTGACACACTCACGGCCCGACCCGACACACACACTCACGGCCCGACCCGACACACACACTCACGACTCGACCCGACCTGACACACTCACGGCCCGACCCGACCTGACACACTCACGGCCCGACCCGACCTGACACACTCACGGCCCGACCCGACACACACACTCACGGCCCGACCCGACACACACACTCACGACTCGACCCGACCTGACACACTCACGGCCCGACCCGGCCTGACACACTCACGGCCCGACCCGACCTGACACACTCACGGCCCGACCCGACACGACACACTCACGGCCCGACCCGACACGACACACTCACGGCCCGACCCGACACACACTCACGGCCCGGCCTGACCCGACACACACACTCACGGCCCGGCCTGACCCGACACACACACTCACGGCCCGACCCGACACACACACTCACGGCCCAACCCGACACACACACACTCACGGCCCGACCCGACACACACTCACGGCCCGGCCTGACCCGACACACACACTCACGGCCCGACCCGACCCGACACACACACTCACGGCCCGACCCGACACACACACTCACGGCCCAACCCGACACACACACACTCACGGCCCGACCCGACCCGACACACTCACGACCCGACCCGACACACACTCACGGCCCGACCCGACCTGACACACTCACGGCCCGACCCGACACACACACTCACGGCCCGACCCGACACACACACTCACGACTCGACCCGACCTGACACACTCACGGCCCGACCCGACCTGACACACTCACGGCCCGACCCGGCCTGACACACTCACGGCCCGACCCGGCCTGACACACTCACGGCCCGACCCCACCTGACACACTCACGGCCCGACCCGGCCTGACACACTCACGGCCCGACCCGACCTGACACACTCACGGCCCGACCCGACACGACACACTCACGGCCCGACCCGACACACACTCACGGCCCGGCCTGACCCGACACACACACTCACGGCCCGGCCTGACCCGACACACACACTCACGGCCCGGCCTGACCCGACACACACACTCACGGCCCGACCCGACACACACACTCAGGGCCCGACCCGACACACACACTCAGGGCCCGACCCGACACACACACTCACGGCCCGACCCGACCCGACACACACACTCACGGCCTGACCCGACACACACTCACGGCCCGGCCTGACCCGACACACACACTCACGGCCCGACCCGACACACACACTCAGGGCCCGGCCCGACACACACACTCACGGCCCGACCCGACACACACACTCAGGGCCCGACCCGACACACACACTCACGGCCCGACCCGACCCGACACACACACTCACGGCCCGACCCGACACACACACTCACGGCCCGACCCGACACACACACTCACGGCCCGACCCGACCCGACACACTCACGACCCGACCCGACACACTCACGGCCCGACCCGACCTGACACACACACTCACGGCCCGACCCGACCCGACACACACACTCACGGCCCGACCCGACCCGACACACACACTCACGGCCCGACCCGACACACACACTCACGGCCCGACCCGACACACACACTCACGGCCCGACCCGACCCGACACACACACTCACGGCCCGGCCTGACCCGACACACACACTCACGGCCCGACCCGACACACACACTCACGGCCCGGCCTGACCCGACACACACACTCACGGCCCGACCCGACACACACACTCACGGCCCGACCCGACACACACACTCACGGCCCGGCCTGACCCGACACACACACTCACGGCCCGACCCGACACACACACTCACGGCCCGGCCTGACCCGACACACACACTCACGGCCCGACCCGACACACACACTCACGGCCCGGCCTGACCCGACACACACACTCACGGCCCGACCCGACACACACACTCACGGCCCGACCCGACACACACACTCACGGCCCGGCCTGACCCGACACACACACTCACGGCCCGACCCGACACACACACTCACGGCCCGGCCTGACCCGACACACACACTCACGGCCCGACCCGACACACACACTCACGGCCCGGCCTGACCCGACACACACACTCACGGCCCGGCCTGACCCGACACACACACTCACGGCCCGACCCGACACACACACTCAGGGCCCGGCCCGACACACACACTCACGGCCCGACCCGACACACACACTCACGGCCCGACCCGACACACACACTCACGGCCCGACCCGACACACACACTCACGGCCCGACCCGACACACACTCACGGCCCGACCCGACACGACACACTCACGGCCCGACCCGACACACACTCACGGCCCGACCCGACACACACACTCACGGCCCGACCTGAACCAACCCGGCACACTCATGACCCGACCCTCTTGTATTTGCTAGAATCCATGATGCCATGTATCTGGAGAAGTCCAGGACCTCCAGCAGAGTATTGCCCCACAGCATTAGAGGTCCAGCGCTGTATTTACCCGTATATGGGGAACTTTATATCCCATCTGGTGTGTTTGCTGCCAAAAAGCTCTTCTTTAGTTCCAGTCGCGTCTGACAGCTGAACATGCTGGAGTTTGTGTCTGGAGGAGCGAGGAGGATTTCCTTGAAACGCTCCTGAACAACATGTGCTGATGTCGGGTTTAGGCTTTCTGAGCCCAGTAGGCCGCTGTACGCGAGCTGTATCGTTCAGTTTCGCTCCGACAAACGGGGCACTACATTTTCTTTTGCTCAATATGTTCAACGTTAATAAAAGGTATCCAAGCAAAAAGTTCTCCACACATTATCCTGCAGTTAATGAGAAAAGTGTAATTTATTGGCGCACTATATTGACTGCGTATTGAGACATATAAAACTGTTGAGCTAGATTTTCAACCAATCAGCATCGAAAATGTAAGTAGGTCACAGCCAAAATCAAGCTAATATCACTACGCACATGTAAACATGGAGGAGGACGTAAGCAGCGCATCTTCATCTGATAGCGGCGATCAAGCTCGATTAACATCCGTAAAGTGTATTCTTCACGTCGGAGAAGGTGTTGGGAAAGGTCCGCAGCCCTTCTGAAGTCCGATGGGAACAAATCAAGCAATGTGCGAAGGAATGCCTCTAAACGTCGGACACTACGGAGCTAGCTATCCCATACTGCAGGTAAGCTACTTTCATAACATATCAATATTTGTTTGTTATTTTTGGGTGATGCTCATTTACAAACTTCCCGATCAGAATCCCGATAAAAACATCGACATGTTGAGAGACGTTGTCCTCCGTTGCTTGATCTGTTATCTGGGTGAAAAAGAGGATGACCTCATCCAAGAGTATGGTGTTTTGGTCCACTTTAGACATTCTACTGACTATAAGTAACATCAACTACATGTTAACTTACTCTATTAACCCTAACCTAGCAGTCTACTAATACTCTGAGTTAGTTGACATGTAGTTACTATACAGTTAGTAGAATGTCAATAGTGGACCATCGAAATTTAACCCCCCCCCCCTACAATAGTGTCAAATTTATTTTATTTTTTCTTCCTTAATACACCCTCTGTCATTGGTGAAACTGTACTTATGTTATTGTGACAGTCTTTGTGGTCCGCAGAAACATAATATTTTTATGTTTCAGTGATTACAAAGAAAATAAACTATAATGGTTTACTTGTAGTTGTCTTAGCATTTTAAGCTGTTATAAGAAATTTTTACAACCGTACACAAATCAAGTTTATAATTATGGACAGACTTATAATGAGACAGACGAGATAAAAATACTTCTTTAATGTTTGTTTTACAGTGTGAAATGGAGATATCCTGCAGCACATAATGAAATCTGCAAGAGGGATTCTCAGGAGGATTTCAGCATCATCGTGGAGGGGATGCGAGTCATGGCTGGCTTGGCAAGAGCCTGTGCTGTTCCTCTTGGACTCACGGATGCACTAAACCTCAGCTACCCGAAAGAACTGAGGCACACTTTTGAGGCCTTTCAGAAGCTCTTCTTGGAACTGGATGTTTGCAAGTTTTCCCCAAAATTACTAACACTTAAAAACAAACTCATGACTTAGATTGAGACAATGCATTATGACCAAGTTCTGGTGAAAAAACCCTGCATTGATTGATGAACGTTTAATATTGTTCTACATACAAGCTTTCAGCAAGTACAAATTATTTGATATGTTTTGCTACAAGTTATTCACAAGTTTCAGTCAAGAATGTGACTTTTCCAACAGAAATTTGTATGCACATGTTTTTGTGTAACAAAATGATCTTTCTCAATGACATGGCAAATGTTAGCATTTTTTTGCTTTTATTTTTTTAATATCTTAAAACTGCTGTCTTACATTTTATATAGATTTGTTTTATTTGTGCAAAAAAAACAGAATAAAAGCATGTTTGATAACAAAAAGTGCATTATGTATTCATTATTATCTTAACCTGAAAAAGGCAGTAAATGTTATAATTAAGTAAATTTCATTAATACAAACGAGTAAATTCTGCTTGATTTATTTGTGAGACAACTTATATTAAAAAAGCACATTCCACACTAATAATATTAAATTCATCATGTGCCATAGACTAAATAATTTAGGAAATTTTACTTAATTTAGTCGGGTATATTTCACACACAAAAAAAACCTTAAAATCTACTCAAATATAATACGTGTAATATTGTTACTGCTCGTGTATGCGAATTGACAATTCACCATTAAATGTGTTATTTTGAAAAGTGTTTTTTTTATATATTATATTTTGGCTGAATTCTATTTGTTATTCAGATTTTACCTCAAATATTACCTTTGAATTGGAACAACATAATGAGAAGTAATTGGGATGTTAATGCTACAGTAGAAGTTTTCTTGATAATCTTATGTTTACTGTGCCTAGATAGCAACTTCAGGTATATCACACATTTCAAACTGGTTTATTTTGTACCTCAGGTGGTAATTCGGCATTTTTGGGTTTATATGATAAACAGTTTGAAAGTGCAAAATTCCCTATGTTTTCCCTTTTTTTCAAAATGGGCACCTTTAGCATCATTTTTCTCAAAAACTGCAAGGTTGTGTGCGGAGAACTTTTTCCTAAGGAATCTCTATATATTTCTGATTGGGTAGTGCCCCACATGGTGGAACGAAACCCTATTTCTAGGCCTCTTTTAGGCTACCGACAGCGGCCTACAAGACTCACTAATCTCTGCGACTCTCCATCTGTGATCCTGGAGAGGCTTTGGCCACTCGAACTCGTGCATCCGGACGATAAAGACACGTCCTCTTCCCGGCAGATTCACAACATCTTCAGTGGATTGTCTTTAGATTTACAGGCACACAAACTTTGGAAGAATGATGTTCATGGCTCTCAGACAGGAGAGCTCCATGCAGAGCTGATAGAAAAAACAAATAAGTTTCAACATTAATTGTCCTTCAAGAAAGAGAGTATTAGCTGTGTGCAGTGACCCGCATCTGGGTTTCGAACACTGAACGTGTGTTTGCTCCACATGAAGATCTCCGTGTCTCTGGGACTGAACCATTAGAGCCTTGAAAAGGAAAGTTTGTTAAGAGCTGGAATCTGAAAGGATGATATCTTTAATACTTCTGGAGTTTCAGGCATGCAAACTTCGGGCAAAAAAAAGTGCTTTTTCCAATTTGTGAACTTTCACTGTTGGGATATCATGAAACAGAGGTTGCTAAAGTCATCAGATTTGACTAATAGATCTACTAATATCTGTGTACAAATAAAATAATGATGCTGCCATATTTCTAAAGTCATTTTTACTCCTCTGAAATTTGGTCACACACACACACACACACACACCCTCTACAAAACAGTGGATTACCCCGTAAATATACATCCATGACATTTAATGACATTTAATATTTTGGCTTTTTATATCTATTGATGTTTGTCTTTCTACAGAAAAAAACCACAAAAAAAAACCAATGTAATCTGGGTAGCTCTGGCAGATTAGACAGGGAAGGACGTGTTCTGATCTGCTGCGCCGGCGAGGAGAATGATGGCACCTCATTCTGGCCAGTTTGTGGAATTGTTACAAGCATGTGGAATGATTTTTATCTGTTAGAAAAGAAATCATAATTGAGTTTCTCGATAAAACTCTTTCCCTGACACGTAGTGTAGATCTATCTGACAGCATTAGCATCGTGGCGTCAGAGAGCTGAACACTGAGCCGCTATGAGGATAGCATGAGTGTCGGTGTAGCGTTCCTCGGAGCGTCCTCTCGCCGTCTGACACTCGCTCGCATCCACTCCAGAACCGCTTTCTTATTTGGGCAACTCTGAGCTTTTGCAGTTGTGATATCTGGAAGGGATCACTGTGTCATGTTGTGAGAATGTTTGGCTCTCAGACTTTGATGCAGGATATTATTAGAAGCAGCTTTCCTCGTCCCGACTCCCGAGCGGGAGTTTAGCTTTCCTCGGAGATCTCCTGTGGAAGCGACTGGAGTCCGGACAGACCAGCTCTGGAGGCGCTCGAAGCCTGTACACTCGTTACTTCTGTACCAGGGGTTGAAACTAACACTCGCCAAATGCGGGTATAAATCAGCTGTGGCGAGGAACGCTGTCAAATCACGAGCTAAGTCGGTGTGTTACTCATTATGTTTACTCACTTTGCTGGAGAAGTTCGAGTAAGACACATCTGTGCAGATTCAGCGCAAATACTCGTGAGTCATCATGATATATTAAACACAGCGTAGAATCGGCTCATATCTGCTAACCTGAACACACTCGTCACTGCGCCACATATAACAGCGCTTGTTCGTTTGCACTGAAGCAATAGCGGAGATTAAAAACATTTGGTTTACAGAAAAGACATTGTTATTTTCTTTTTTTATATTCTGTGTCCTGCATTGATCTGTCCTCCTAAAACACATGTTTGGTGATGAGGATGAAAGAGGAAGAGGAGATGCTGGATAATAGGATCTGTTTTTGAATAAGAAATCAAAATTTTATATATATTAATATGTATTAAAGCTTTGACATAGTTAATCCGGTTCATTTCTTTCCTTTTTTTTCCCGGCTAGTAGAAGTTCTGAGTGGCCGGTAACTTAAAAATGTAGTAGCCAAATTGGCCGGTGAGTGAAAAAGTTAATTTCAAACGCTGTTCTGTGCGATCCTTCTGATTGAGCTCTACAGCAAAACGTTTGTTGTTCTCAGTGTTTTGACTGACAGATGGTGTGTGTGTGCAGGAGCTCAAGCTGCCCTTCATGTTCCTGAGCGGCCACATCCACGAGCTGCGCATCCACGTGCCCTGGACCAAACTGAGCTCCGAGCCCGTGGTCATCACCATCAACACCATGGAGTGCATCCTCAAGCTTCGGGACGGAGCCGCGGTCAGTGTCTGAGATACACCTGAGATACACCTGAGATACACACGAGATACACACGAGATACACCTGAGATACACACGAGATACACCTGAGATACACCTGAGATACACACCAGATATACACGAGATACACCTGAGATACACCTGAGATACACACGAGATACACACGAGATACACCTGAGATACACCTGAGATACACACGAGATACACCTGAGATACACCTGAGATACACACCAGATATACACCAGATACACCTGAGATACACCTGAGATACACACGAGATACACACGAGATACACCTGAGATACACCTGAGATACACACGAGATACACACGAGATACACCTGAGATACACACCAGATATACACCAGATACACACGAGATACACCTGAGATACACCTGAGATACACCTGAGATACACCTGAGATACACCTGAGATACACCTGAGATACACACGAGATACACACGAGATACACCTGAGATACACCTGAGATACACCTGAGATACACACCAGATATACACCAGATACACACGAGATACACCTGAGATACACCTGAGATACACCTGAGATACACACGAGATACACCTGAGATACACCTGAGATACACACCAGATATACACCAGATACACACGAGATACACCTGAGATACACCTGAGATACACCTGAGATACACCTGAGATACACACGAGATACACCTGAGATACACCTGAGATACACCTGAGATACACCTGAGATACACACCAGATATACACCAGATACACACGAGATACACCTGAGATACACCTGAGATACACCTGAGATACACCTGAGATACACCTGAGATACACACGAGATACACCTGAGATACACCTGAGATACACCTGAGATACACCTGAGATACACCTGAGATACACCTGAGATACACCTGAGATACACACGAGATACACCTGAGATACACCTGAGATACACACCAGATATACACCAGATACACACGAGATACACCTGAGATACACCTGAGATACACCTGAGATACACCTGAGATACACACGAGATACACCTGAGATACACCTGAGATACACCTGAGATACACCTGAGATACACACCAGATATACACCAGATACACACGAGATACACCTGAGATACACCTGAGATACACCTGAGATACACCTGAGATACACACGAGATACACCTGAGATACACCTGAGATACACCTGAGATACACACGAGATACACCTGAGATACACCTGAGATACACACGAGATACACCTGAGATACACCTGAGATACACACGAGATACACCTGAGATACACCTGAGATACACCTGAGATACACCTGAGATACACCTGAGATACACCTGAGATACACACGAGATACACCTGAGATACACCTGAGATACACCTGAGATACACCTGAGATACACCTGAGATACACACGAGATACACCTGAGATACACCTGAGATACACCTGAGATACACCTGAGATACACACGAGATACACCTGAGATACACCTGAGATACACACGAGATACACCTGAGATACACCTGAGATACACCTGAGATACACACGAGATACACCTGAGATACACCTGAGATACACCTGAGATACACACGAGATACACCTGAGATACACCTGAGATACACACGAGATACACCTGAGATACACCTGAGATACACACGAGATACACCTGAGATACACCTGAGATACACACGAGATACACCTGAGATACACCTGAGATACACACGAGATACACCTGAGATACACCTGAGATACACCTGAGATACACACGAGATACACCTGAGATACACCTGAGATACACCTGAGATACACACGAGATACACCTGAGATACACCTGAGATACACACGAGATACACCTGAGATACACCTGAGATACACACGAGATACACCTGAGATACACCTGAGATACACCTGAGATACACCTGAGATACACACGAGATACACCTGAGATACACCTGAGATACACCTGAGATACACCTGAGATACACACGAGATACACCTGAGATACACCTGAGATACACACGAGATACACCTGAGATACACCTGAGATACACCTGAGATACACCTGAGATACACCTGAGATACACACGAGATACACCTGAGATACACCTGAGATACACACGAGATACACCTGAGATACACACCAGATATACACCAGATACACACGAGATACACCTGAGATACACACCAGATATACACCAGATACACACGAGATACACCTGAGATACACCTGAGATACACCTGAGATACACCTGAGATACACCTGAGATACACACGAGATACACCTGAGATACACACGAGATACACCTGAGATACACCTGAGATACACACCAGATATACACGAGATACACCTGAGATACACACGAGATACACCTGAGATACTCCTGAGATACACCTGAGATACACCTGAGATACACCTTAGATACACCTGAGATACACACGAGATACACCTGAGATACACCTGAGATACACACGAGATACACCTGAGATACACCTGAGATACACCTGAGATACACCTGAGATACACCTGAGATACACCTGAGATACACCTGAGATACACCTGAGATACACACGAGATACACCTGAGATACACACCAGATATACACCAGATACACACGAGATACACCTGAGATACACACCAGATATACACCAGATACACACGAGATACAAACGAGATACACCTGAGATACACACGAGATACACCTGAGATACACCTGAGATACACACGAGATACACCTGAGATACACCTGAGATACACCTGAGATACACCTGAGATACACACCAGATATACACCAGATACACACGAGATACACCTGAGATACACCTGAGATACACCTGAGATACACCTGAGATACACCTGAGATACACCTGAGATACACACCAGATATACACCAGATACACACGAGATACACCTGAGATACACCTGAGATACACCTGAGATACACCTGAGATACACCTGAGATACACCTGAGATACACCTGAGATACACACGAGATACACCTGAGATACACACGAGATACACACGAGATACACCTGAGATACACACCAGATATACACCAGATACACCTGAGATACACCTGAGATACACCTGAGATACACACGAGATACACCTGAGATACACCTGAGATACACACGAGATACTTTTTACAGCAGAATCAGATTTTTTCTTATATTTGATGATTTTTTTCAAAATTGATTCTGTTATTTCCTGTTTATTTCCGTGAAGCTGCTGTGAAACATAAAGTGCTATAGAAATAAAGCTTGCCATGGACGTTGGAGATCTCGAGTTCTTCAGCGAGTCGTTCAGAGGAGGTCCAGATGGCCAGTTAGAAACACATTTAGGAGGGAAGTCAATTAGAGCTGATTATAGCGGCTTCTGCAGAACAGATCTGGAACATGTGTGTGTTGCTCTGCACTGATGTGTGTGTGTGTGTGTGTGTGTTGCACTGCTCTGAGCTACTGCCATGTGGAAACAGCACCGTATACACTGGGACATTCCCAAACAGGTATTTGATGCAGATGTGTTTCACAGAGCCGCCCGGGTTAGAAAGAACTTTTGGAAAATTGCAAATGACGTTGAGACAAATTATGCGCTGGTAAAGCAGAGAGACCCGACAGCGGACGCACACGCACACACACAGTGTGTTGTGTCTCAGATGTGTGTGTTGTGTCTCAGATGTGTGTGTGTGTTGGGTCTCAGATGTGTGTGTGTTGTGTCTCAGATGTGTGTGTGTGTTTGTGTGTTGTGTCTCAGATGTGTGTGTTGGGTCTCAGATGTGTGTGTTGTGTCTCAGATGTGTGTGTGTGTTGGGTCTCAGATGTGTGTGTTGTCTCAGATGTGTGTGTGTGTGTGTGTGTTGTGTCTCAGATGTGTGTGTTGTGTCTCAGATGTGTGTGTGTGTTGGGTCTCAGATGTGTGTGTGTGTTGGGTCTCAGATGTGTGTGTGTGTTTGTGTGTTGTGTCTCAGATGTGTGTGTTGTGTCTCAGATGTGTGTGTGTTGTCTCAGATGTGTGTGTGTGTGTTGTGTCTCAGATGTGTGTGTTGTGTCTCAGATGTGTGTGTGTGTTGGGTCTCAGATGTGTGTGTGTGTTTGTGTGTTGTGTCTCAGATGTGTGTGTTGTGTCTCAGATGTGTGTGTGTTGTCTCAGATGTGTGTGTGTGTGTTGTGTCTCAGATGTGTGTGTTGTGTCTCAGATGTGTGTGTGTGTTGGGTCTCAGATGTGTGTGTGTGTTTGTGTGTTGTGTCTCAGATGTGTGTGTTGTATCTCAGATGTGTGTGTTGTGTCTCAGATGTGTGTGTGTGTTGGGTCTCAGATGTGTGTGTTGTGTCTCAGATGTGTGTGTTGTGTCTCAGATGTGTGTGTGTGTTGTATCTCAGATGTGTGTGTTGTGTCTCAGATGTGTGTGTGTGTTGTATCTCAGATGTGTGTGTTGTGTCTCAGATGTGTGTGTGTGTTGGGTCTCAGATGTGTGTGTGTGTGTGTGTGTTGTGTCTCAGATGTGTGTGTTGTGTCTCAGATGTGTGTGTTGTGTCTCAGATGTGTGTGTGTGTGTGTGTGTGTTCCGAACAGAAGGAGGGTCTAGTGTCTGCTAAGCTTTGAGTTGTTCTGATGATTAATGATCTAATGAGTGAGTTTGTTTTTACAGTTCCTCTGAGCAGCTGAATATGATCCTGCAGAAATATACGCTTCATGTTCACGATCTGCAGTGAAGCTGCGCTGTGTGTGTGTGTGTGTGTGTGTGTGCAGACGTGGAGGTGTGTGAATAATCATCAGGAGTTGCTGAGCTGAAGATTCAGTCTTGAGTAACAGAGCAGCTCGTCTGTGAATGAAGTGTTAATCGCTCCTGTGTGTGTGTGTGTGTGTGTGTGTGTGTGTGTGTGAGACGTCTTCATTAACGCAGCTGGTGCTGTGTGTGTGTGTGTGGATGGTTAAGGGTTTTGTTGATGTTACGGAGGTTGACTGAGTGTGTTTAACTCAGGACCCATGTGATGTTGGTCTGAGGTCAAAGGTCGGGCTGTGGGGGTGTATGGGCCGTTACTGATGCAGTAAAGTGAATCTCTCCAGTAAATCAGTGTGTGTTATCAGTGACAGTGTGTGTTATCAGTGACAGGCATTCTGGGACGTTTGTGTCTGACCTCGACATCCACTCGTCTGATTCTTTTAGACACTTCTTCACTCTTTCATCGCAAACACGCCGCAATAAACGAGAAATAAACCTTTACTGCTGTTTATCCCTCATTCCTTCAGACACATACACTCAGCTACAAACACACACACACACACACACACACTCAGACACACAGATCTAGAATAAAGTTATTGTCCAGATAAAGTTAGTTTTGATTGATTCACTTCCGTTGTAAAGATCATTAGTGATTAACTTAGGGGCCGCTAACACGACACCGCTCTACTGAGAACCCTTAATGCGATCCGGCCGCTCATCCGCACACATCAGTGTTTGAGCTCGAGAACACACACTCTGAAACAGGATCCGAGGTGCAAGCGCTGATTTTTTTTTATAAACTTTATAATCTCCGTGTGAACTTGAATATGTGACACTTAGTCTCTCTCACACACACACACACACACACACACACACACACACACACACACACACACACACACACACACACACACACACACACACACACACACACACACACACACACACACACACACACACACACACACACACACACACACACACATTCACAGTCTCTCTCTCACACACACACACACACACACTCACAGTCTCTCTCTCTCTCACACACTCACACTCACAGTCTCTCTCACACACACACACTCACAGTCTCTCTCTCACACACACACACACACACACACACACACATTCACAGTCTCTCTCTCTCACACACACACACACACACACACTCACAGTCTCTCTCTCTCTCACACACACACACACACACACACACATTCACAGTCTCTCTCTCTCACACACACACACACACACTCACTCACAGTCTCTCTCTCACACACACACACACACACTCACACACTCACACACACACACACACACACACACACACACACACACACACACACATACACACACACACACACACACACACACTCACACTCACAGTCTCTCTCACACACACACATACACACACACTCACTCACACACACACGCTCTTCCTCTCTCAGATGTGTGTGTAAGCTTGTGATTGTGTTGTTTCTGTGTGCAGGATGATAATGAGAGCTGTGGGTCCAGTTCCACCAATCGCAGCGCGTCTGAGAGCTCGAGGGCGTCGGCTAAACCTCGACGTGTGCAGCAGAACCCCAGCGACCCGGACCTGCCCCCAGGTGTGTGTGAGTGTGTGT